>NW_022587827.1:0-47943 GCF_009834535.1 Camelus ferus | reverse complement strand
GATTTTTCTATTCTTGGCAGCAGAGTTATTAGCATCATTGACTTGGAGGCAAAAACTTAGGTTTCCATTAAACTGGGATAGACATGCATGGATAAGAGATACTAGTGCTACTCGTTTTCCTTAGGGTTCCCCTGTGTCTGTGGGGTGTGTGTGTGTGTGTGTGTGTGTGTGTGTGTGTGTGTGTGTGTCTGTGTGTCTGTGTGTCTGTGTGTCTGTGTGTCTGTGTCTGTGTCTGTCTGCCTGCCTGCCTGCCTGCCTGCCTGCCTGCCTGTTTATTGTAGGAACTCTCTGTCAATGGAAGTATAGTTGACTTACAATGTTGTGTTCATTTATGACGTACGGCATAGTGATTCACTTATTCACACACACACACACACACACACACACACACACACACACACGTATACTTTTTCAGGATAGGTTATTACAAGCTATTGAACATAGTTCCCTGTGCTAGACAGTAGGACCTACTTGTGTACCTAGTTTGTATAGGGTGGTTTATATCTGCTAATCCCAAACTCCTGATTTATCCCTCTGCCCTCCCCCGTTCCTCCACCCTACCCTGTCCCCTGTGTTAACCATCGGTTTCTTTTCCATGTCTGCGAGTCCAGTCTGTTTCTGGTTTGTAAATAGGTTCCTTGGAGTCTTTTTAAAATGGAGTTATTTATGTATGGATGGGTGTCTTGACTTACTTTCAGATCCCACCTAGAAGTGATGGCATAGGATATCTGTCTTCCTCTGGGTGACTGACATCACTAAAGCTACGGAACGCTTCACGTATGTGCGTGTGTCGTCCACGTTCAGGGGCCGTGCTGATCTTCTCTGGATGGTTCCCGTGTTAGTCGATGTGCTGTGGCAGCAAGCGCTTGCCTTAGGGTTTTTGTCTCAACCTGAAAGCCGGCCCGGAGACTGAAGGTCTTCTAGTTGCCTCCACTATCTGCCTAGGACCATCTCCACGAACGTTTCCCATTTTCTCTCACCCTTTTGTCTTGGCATCATTGAGTACTAAAATGCTCCGTCTCCTGAAGCCCTGCAGACTGAAGCTGGACAACGGGAGGTAAACGTCAGAGAAATGGCCACAACAGCTCCTGTGGAAACCATCCTAGGGCCTGTTTTTGGAGGAGCCGCTCAGAGAGTTGAGCCGAACACCCCAGGACATCATCAGAGGCATTTCAAACTGCTCGAGCCGTTTCGATGACCCCGATGTGTGGAAATCTCCTACCAGACTGACCCCCTACTCCCGGCCCTGAATCTGGTTTCTCATCTGCTCCAATGATTAA
This sequence comes from Camelus ferus, assembly GCF_009834535.1. Lineage (NCBI taxonomy): Eukaryota > Metazoa > Chordata > Mammalia > Artiodactyla > Camelidae > Camelus > Camelus ferus. Next base: position 46,663 of record NW_022587827.1, on the reverse strand, counting down.
CCTTTGTGCTGTACTTTGGTTTTCCACACAAGTGCCTCTTAGGCGATACCTGACTGCTTGCTCCCTAGGCCTAGCTTCAGAAGCCCATCGACACCACCGCCTCCTGAGACGAGATACTACAACTGTTTCCTTGAACAGACCTGTTCTCAGAACTAAGAAACTGGGTCCATGAAACGCAGGCCCTCTAGGAAACTATTCCCTCCCTCCTGCCCCCACACCACACGCACGCACGCACGCACGCACGCATGGACGCACATGCACAGTCAACAGCCCAGCTTTTAATGTGTAAAACTTCCAGGGAAGTTACAGAATAGGGAAATGTTGGGGTCCAGAGTAGGCTGCCCCAAAATGTGCCCGATGGACTATGCTGAATGAAAGGGACTTCACAACTGGCCAAGGGGGAGGGTATAGGTCAGTGGTAGAGTGTGTGCTTAGCAAGCAAGCACAAGGTCCTGGGTTTAATCCCCAGTACCTCCGGTCAAAAATAAATACATAAAATCGAATTCCTCTCCCCGCCCCCCCCCCAAAGTATACACTGCTGTATGTCAACTCTGTCTCAATAAAACTGGAAGAAAAAAAGGAAAAAAAAAATGATTTAACAAAAGAAAGAAAGAAACAAACAAAGAACTGCCCGAGGCAAGAGGAACACTCTGGCCCTCCTTTCTGCCTCCCTGGAAGCAGGGGAAAAAGAATTTTGTTTTTTTAAAGTCTCCCATCCCAGAGGAATCTATCAAGTCAGAGGTCTGCTTCCATGCCCTTCCATGATTCTCAAACGGTGTAGTGGGGTTTACCCAGATTAGGAAAAGGAGGGGACTCCTTTGGCCTGAGACCAGGCGAGATTCTCCCCCTCCCTCCCGCCTCCCTCCGTGCAGTTGGGACGGGGTGGCCTAAGGGTGGGGAAATTGAAACCAAAGAACAAAAGCCGTTCAACAGAGAGGAGCCGGAGGCCAAGTCAAAGGCTCTGACCTGAGCACAGAGCTTTCTGCATTTGAATGAAGCGATTGAACGAGGCCCTGCCGAATGGATCCTCCTGACGTCCCCGCCCCCGCTTCCAGGAGACAGTCAGTCGATTTGGGACCGATCGGTGGAGAAGGCCTGGGAGGCGGCGGCGGCGGCGGTGGCGGCGGCGGCGGCGGAAGCAGCGGCGGGGGCGGGGGGGGGGTGGTGCGCGGGCGGGGGCGGGACCAACGGTCGCTCCAACTCTGCCTGCCTGCCTGTCTGCCTGCCTGCCTGCCTGCCTGCCTGCCTGCCTGCCTGCGGGGCTGAGGCCTGAGGGCCACGCTGGTTCCTGCCACTCAGGGAAACTTCTGCGGGTGTTGCCGAAAGATCGCCCTCCCCCACCCCGTCCCTGACGAGCCAAATAACCCAGAGACAGGGTCTTAGAGTTTAGAAGAAAAGAGGCAGCTTGATTGCTTTGCTGGGCAAAGGGGACTCACAGCAGGCTAGTGCCCTCCAAACTGTGAACCCGTCTTGGGGTTGGGGTTTCATGCTTCTGTGGACGAACAGGTTGGAGCATGAAAGGGAATCACAACAGGCGGGAGCACAAAAGGTGCTCATGATCAACAAGGGTCTCTGATGAAACTTAATCCTATATCAGTATGAGTGTCCCCATGGACAGGGTAGGTATTTAGAGGACTTCCCCCTGCCAGGGAAAACCTGTGACCCCAGGCAGATGCTTGGATGTCGGCCCAAAAACTCCCCCACACACTCAGCCGCGATCCGGAATTTTGAGCATGGGGAGTTTCCATCTACTGTCTGCAGCGCCTTGGATATACTAGGAGCACTTCGAGTGTCTTACCCGAGAGTCTCCTAGTGCGGGCCTCAGGGGAAATTTGGGGGATGGTCTGGAAATGCATGTAGCATGTAGTGCCTCCCCCTGCATAGGGGAGGTATTTAGCGGACTTCCCCCTGCCAGGGAACACCTGTGACCCCAGGCAGCTGCGTGGAGGGCAGCCCCAAACCTCCACCACACAGTCAGCCGTATTCCGGAATTCTGAGAGTGGGGAAGTTCAGACTTCTGTCTGCAGCACCTGGGATCTCCTAGGAGCCCTTCACATGTCTTCCCCGTTTGTCTTCTAGTGCGGGATGCCGGGGAAAGGCGGGGATGGGCTGGAAATGCAGGTAGCATGTAGTTCCTCCCCCTGGACATGGGAGGTATTTAGCGGACTTCCCCCTGTCAGGGAACACCTGTGACCACAGGCAACTGCGTGGAGGGCGGCCCCAATCCACACCCACAGAGTCAGCAGTGATCCGGAATTCTGAGCGTGGGGAGGTTGCGTCTTCTTTCTGCAGCACCTGCGATCTCCTGGGAGCCATTCGCGTGTCTTCCCTGAGAGTCTCTTAGTGCTGGCTGCCGGGGAAAGCCGTGGGATGGGCTGGAAATGCAGGTAGCATGTAGTGCCTCCCCCTGGACAGGGGAGGTATTTAGCGGACTTCCCCCTGCCAGGGAACACCTGTGTCCCCAGGCAGATGCGTGGGTGGAGTCCCCAAAACTCCCACACTCAATCAGCCGTGTTCCGGAATTCTGAGCATAAGGAGTTTCCGTATTCTGTCCGCAGCGACTGGGATCTCCTAGGAGCCCTTCAAGTGTCTTCCCCGAGAGTATCCTAGTGCTGGCTGCCGGGGAAATGCGGGGGATGGGCTGGAAACGCAGGTAGAATATAGTGCCTCCCCCTGGATACGGGGAGGTATTTAGCGGAATTCCCCCTGCCAGGGAACACCAGTGACCCCAGGCTGCTGCGAGGTGGGCGGCCCCAATCCTCCCCCACACAGTCAGCAGTGTTCCGGAATTCTGAGTGTGGGGAGGTTCCGTCTTCTGTCTGCAGTGCCTGGGATCTCCTAGTAGCCATTCGCGTGTCTTCCCCGAGAGTCTCCTAGTGCGGGCTGCCAGGAAAAGGCGGGGGATGGGCTGGAAATGCAGGTAGCCTGTAGTGCCTCCCCCTGGACAGGGGAGGTATTTAGCGGATTTCCCCCTGCCAGGGAAAACCTGTGTCCCCTGGCAGCTGCGTGGTTGGAGGCCCCAATCCTCCCGCACTCAATCAGCCGTGTTCCGGAATTCTGATCATAAGGAGTTTCCGTCTTCTGTCTGCAGCGCCTGGGATCTCCTAGGAGCCTTTCGCGTGTCTTCATCGTGAGTCTCCTAGTGCGGGCTGAAGGAGAAATGCGGGGGATTGGCTGGAAATTCAGGTAGCGTGTAGTGCCTCCCCCTGGACAGGGGAGGTATTTAGCGGAATTCCCCCTGCCAGGGAACACCTGTGAAACCAGGCAGCTCCATGGAGTGCTGCCCCAAAACTCCCCCACACAGTCAGCCGTGTTCCGGAATTCTGAGTGTTGGGAGGTTCCGTCTTCTGTCTCCTGCACCTGGGATCTCCTAGGAGCCCTTCGCGTGTATTCCCCGAGAGGCTCATAATGCGGGCTGCAGGGGAAAAGCGGGGGATGGGCTGGAAATGTAGGTAGCATGTATAGCCTCCCCTGTCCTGGGGAGGTATTTCGCGGAATTCCCCCTGCCAGGGAACACCTGTGACCCCAGGCAGCTGCGTGGAGGGCAGCCACAAACCTCCAACACAGTCAGACTTGTTCCGGAATTCTGAGCGTGGGGAGGTTCCGTCTTCTGTCTCCTGCGCCTGGGATTTCGTAGTAGCCCTCCACTGGTCTTCCCTGAGAGTCTACTAGTGCGGGCTGCAGGGGAAAGGCGGGGGATGGGCTAGAAATGCAGGTAGCATATAGTGCCTCCCCCTGGACAGGGGAGGAATTTGGTGGACTTCCCCCTGCCAGGGAACACCTGAGTCCCCCGGCAGCTGCGTGGATGACGGCCCCAATCCTCCACCACACAATCAGCCGTGTTCCGGAATTCTGAGCATGTGGAATTTCCATCTTTTGTCTGCAGCGCCTGGGAACTCCTAGGAAACTTTCGCGTGTCTTCCCCGAGATTCTCCTTGTGCGGGCTGCCGGGGAAAGGCGGGGGAAGGGCTTGAAATGCAGGTAGCATATAGTTCCTCCCCCCGGACATGGGAGGTATTTAGCGGAATTCCCCCTGCCAGGGAACACAAGTGACCCCAGGAAGCTGCGTGGATAGCGGCCACAAACTCCCCCAAACAGTCAGACGTGTTCCGAAATTCTGATTGTTGGGAGGTTCCGTCTTCAGTCTGCTGCGCCTGGGATCTCCTAGGAGCCATTCGCGTGTCTTCCCAGAAGGTCTCCTAGTGCGGCCTGCCAGGAAATGCGGGGATGGGCTGGAAATGCAGGTAGCATGTTGTGACTCCCCCTGGACATGGGAGGTATTTAGCGTACTTCCCCCAGCCAGGGAAAACCTGTGACCCCAGGCAGCTGCGTGGAGGGCGGCCCCAAACCTCCCCCACACTGTCAGACGTGTTCCGGAATTCTGAGCTTGGAGAGGTTCCCTCTTCTTCCTGCAGCGCCTGGGATCTCCTAGGAGCTCTTCGCTTGTCTTCCCTGAGAGTCTCCTTGTGCGAGCTGCCCGGGAAATGCGGGGGATGGGCTGGAAATGCAGGTTGCGTGTAGTGACTCCCCCTGGACAGGGGAGGTATTTAGCGGACTTCCTACTGTCATGGAACACCTGTGTCCCCAGGCAGGTTCGTGGATGGCGGCCCCAAACCTATCCCACACAATCAGCCGTGTTCCGGAATTCTGAGTTTGGGGAGGTTCCGTCTTTTTTCTGCAGCGACTGAGATCTCCTAGGAGCCCTTCGCGGTTCTTCCCCGAAATTCTCATAGTGCGAGCTTCCGGGAAGTTCGGGTGATGGGCTGGAAATGCAGGTAGCATGTAGTGCCTCCCCCTGGACAGGGGAGGGATTTAGCGGACTTAACCCTGCCAGGGAACACCTGTGACCACAGGCAGCTGCGTGGAGTGCGGCCCCAAACCCCCTCACAGTCAGACGTGTTCCGAAATTCTAAGCGTGGGGAGGTTCCGTCTTCCTTCTGGAGAGCCTGGGATCTCCTAGGAGCCCTTCGAGTGTCTTCCCCAAGAGTCCCCTAGTGCGGGCTGCCAGGGAAAGTCGGAGGATGGGCTGGAAATGCAGGTAGCATGTACTGCCTCTCCCTAGACAGGGGAGGTATTTAGCGGACCTCCCCCTGACAGGGAACACCAGTGACCCCAGACAGCTGCGTGGAGGGACGGCCCCAAGCCTCCCACACACAGTCAGCCGTGTTCCGGAATTCTGAGTGTAGGAGGTTCTGTCTTCTGTCTGCAGCGCCTGGGATCTCCTAGGAGCCATTCGCGTGTCTCCCCCGAGAATCTCCTATTGCGGGCTGCCGGGGAAGTGCGGGGGATGTGCTGGAAATGCAGGTAGCATGTAGTGAGTCCCCCTGGAGCGTGGAGGTATTTAGCGGACTTCCCCCTTCCAGAGAACACCTGTGACCCCAGGCAGCTGCGTGGAGGGCGGCCCCAAACCTCCCCTACACAGTCAGCCATGTTCCGGAATTCTGAGAGTGGGGAGTTTCCGTCTTCTTTCTGCAGCGCCTGGGATCTCCAAGGAGCTCTTCGCGTGTCTTCCCCGAGAGTCTCCTTGTGCGGGCTGACGGCGAAAGCGGGGGATGGGTTGGTATTGCAGGTCGCGTGTAGTGCCTCCCCCTGGACAGGGGAGGTATTTAGCGGACTTCCCCCTGCCAGGGAACACCTGTGAAACCAGACAGCTGCATGGAGAGCGGCCCCAAACCTCCCCCACAGAGTCAGCCGTCTTCCGCAATTCTGAGCGGGTGGAGGTTCCGTCTTCTTTCTGCAGCGCCTGGGATCTCCAAGGAACAATTCGCGTGTCTTCCACGATGGTCTCCTAGTGCGGGTGCCGGGGAAAAGCGGGGGATGTGCTGGAAGTGCAGGTAGCATGTAGTGAGTCCCCTTGGACAGGGGAGGTATTTACCGGACTTCCCCATGCCAGAGAACACCTGTGACCCCAGACAGCTGCGTAGAGGGCGGCCCCAAACCTCCCCTACACAGTCAGCCGTGTTCCGGAATTCTGAGTGTTGGGAGGTTTCGTCTTCTATCTACTGCGCCTGGGATCACCTAGGAGCACTTCGCAAGTCTTCCCCGAGTGTCTCATAGTGCGGGCTGCAGGGGAAAGGCGGGGGATGGGCTGGAAATGCAGGTAGCATGTAGTGCCTCCCCCTGGACTGGGGAGGTATTTCGAGGACTTCCCCCTGCCAGGGAACACCTGTGACCCCAGGCAGCTGCGTGGAGGGCAGCCCCAAACCTCCACCACAGTCAGACTTGTTCCGGAATTCTGAGCTTGGGGAGGTTCCGTCTTCTGTCTGCAGCGCCTGGGATTACTTAGGAGCCCTTCACGAGTCTTCCCCTAGAGTCTCCTAGTGTGGGCTGCCGGGGAAAGGCGGGGGATGAGCTGGAAATGCAGGTAGCATGTAGTGCCTCCCCCTGGACAGGGGAGGTATTTAGCGGACTTCCCCCTTGCACCTAAAACCTGCGACACCAGGCAGCTGCGTGGATGGCGGCCCCAAACCTCCCCGACACAATCAGCCGTGTTTCGGAATTCTGAGCATGGGGAGTTTCCATCTTTTGTCTGCAGCGCCTGGGATCTCCTAGGAGCCTTTCGCATGTCTTCCCCGAGAGTCTCCTAGTGCGGGCTGCAGGGGAAACGCTGGGGATGTGCTGGAAATGCAGGTAGCATGTAGTGCCTCCACCTGGACGGGGGGGGTATTTAGAGGACTTCCCCCTGCCAGGGAACACCAGTGACCCCAGGCAGCTGCGTGGAGGGCAGCCCCAAACATCCACAACACAGTCAGCCGTGTTCCGGAATTCTGAGTGTGGGGAGTTTCCGTCTTCTGTCTGCAGCGCCTGGGATCTCCTAGGAGCCGTTCGCGTGTCTTCCCAGAGTGTCTCCTTGTGCGGGCTGCCGTGAAAGGCGGGGGATGGGCTGGAAATGCAGGTAGCATGTAGATCATCCCCCTGGACAGGGGAGGTATTTAGCGGAATTCCCCCTGCCAGGGAACACCAGTCACCCCAGGCAGATGCGTGGAGAGCGGCCACAAATCTCCCCCACACAGTCAGACGTGTTCCGGAATTCTGAGTTTTGGGAGGTTCCGTCTTCTGTCTGCTGCATCTGGTATCTCCTAGGAGCCATTCGATTGTCTTCCCAGAAGGTCTCCTAGTGCGGCCTGCCAGGAATGTCGGGGATGGGCTGGAAATGCAGGTAGCATGTAGTGCCTCCCCCTGAACTGGGGAGTTATTTCGCGGACTTCCCCCTGTCAGGGAACACCTGTGACCCCAAGCAGCTGCGTGGAGGGCAGCCTCAAACCTCCACCACAGTCAGACTTGTTCCGGAATTCTGAGCGTGGGGAGGTTCCGTCTTCTGTTTGCTGCGCCTGGGAATTCCTAGGAGTCCTTCAATTGTCTTCCCCGAGAGTCTCATAGTGCGGGATGCCGGGGAATGTCGGGGGATGGCTGGAAATGCAGGCAGCATGTAGTGCCTCCCCCTGGACAGGGGAGGTATTTAGCGGACTTCCCCCTGCCAGAGAACACCTGTGACCCCAGGCAGCTGCGTGGAGGGCGGCCCCAAACCCCCTCAGAGTCAGCCGTGTTCCGAAATTCTAAGCGTGGGGAGGTTCCGTATTCCTTCTGCAGCGCCTGGGATCTCCTAGGAGCCCCTCGAGTGTCTTCCACAAGAGTCTCTTATGCAGGCTGCCGGGGAAAGGCGGGTGATGGGCTGGAAATGCAGGTAGCATGTACTGCCTCCCCCTAGACTGTGGAGTTATTTAGCGGACTTCTCCCTGACAGGGAACACCAGTGACTCCAGGCAGCTGTGTGGATGGACGGGAACAAACATCTCACACACTGTCAGCCGTGTTCCGGAATTCGGAGTGTGGGAAGGTTCCGTGAACTGTCTGCAGTGCCTGGGATCTCCTATCAGCCATTCGCGTGTCTTCCCCGAGAGTCTCATAGTGCGGACTGCCGGGGAAAGTTGGGGGATGGGCTGGAAATGCATGTAGCATTTAGTGCCTCCCCCTGGACAGGGGAGGTATTTAGCGGACTTCCCCCTGCCAGGGAACACGTGTGACCACAGGCAGCTGCGTGGGGTGCGGCCCCAAACCCCCTCACAGTCAGCCGTGTTCCGGAATTGTAAGCGTGGGGAAGTTCCGTCTTCCTTCTGGAGCGCTTGGGATCTCCTAGGAGCCCTTCGAGTGTCTTCCCCAAGAGTCCCCTATTGCGGGCTGCCGGGGAAAGGCGGGGTTGGGCTGGAAATGCAGGTAGCATGTACTGCCTCCCCCTGGACAGGGGAGGTATTTAGCGGACTTCCCCCTGACGGAGAACACCAGTGACCCCACACAGCTGCGTGGAGGGACGGCCCCAAACCTCCCACACTCAGTCAGCCGTGTTCCGGAATTCTGAGTGTTGGGAGGTTTCGTCTTCTATCTACTGCGCCTGGGATCTCCTAGGAGCACTTCGCATGTCTTCCCCGAGTGTCTCATAGTGCGGGCTGCAGGGGAAAGGCGGGGGATGGGCTGGAAATGCAGGTAGCATGTAGTGCCTCACCCTGGACTGGGGAGGTATTTCGAGGAATTCCCCCTGCCAGGGAACACCTGTGACCCCAGGCAGCTGCGTGGAGGGCAGCCCCAAACCTCCACCACAGTCAGACTTGTTCCGGAATTCTGAGCGTGGGGAGGTTCCGTCTTCTGTCTGCAGCGCCTGGGATTACTTAGGAGCCCTTCACGATTCTTCCCCTAGAGTCTCCTAGTGTGTGCTGCCGGGGAAAGCCGGGGGATGAGCTGGAAATGCAGGTAGCATGTAGTGCCTCCCCCTGGACAGGGGAGGTATTTAGCGGACTTCCCCCTCCCAGGGATCACCTGTGACCCCAGGCAGCTGCGTGGAGCTCGGCACCAAACTGCCCCTACACAGTCAGCCGTGTTCCGGAATTCTGAGCGGATGGAGGTTCCGTCTTGTGTTTGCAGCGCCTGGGATCTCCAAGGAACTATTCGCGTGTCTTCCCCGAGGGTCTCCTTGTGCGGGATTCCGGGGAAATTCGGGGGAAGGGCTGGAAATACAGGTAGCATTTAGTTCCTCCCCCTGGACAGGGGAGGTATTTAGCGGAATTCCCCCTGCCAGGGAACACCAGTGACCCCAGGCAGCTGCGTTGTGAGTGGCCACAAAACTCCCCAACACAGTCAGACGTGTTCCGGAATTCTGAGTGTTGGGAGGTTCCGTCTTCTGTCTGCTGCGCCTGGGATTTCCTAGGAGCCATTCACTTGTCTTCCCCGAGAGTCTCCTAGTGCGGGATGCCGGGGAAAGTCGGGGGATGGGCTGGAAATGCAGGTAGCATGTAGTTCCTCCCCCTGGACAGGGGAGGTATTTAGCGGACTTCCCCCTGCCAGGGAACACCTGTGTCCCCATGCAGCTGCGTGGATGGCGGCCCCAAACCTCCCCGACACAATCAGCCGTGTTTCGGAATTCTGAGCATGGGGAGATTCCATCTTTTGTCTGCAGCGCCTGGAATCTCCTAGGAGCCTTTCGCGTGTCTTCCCCGAGAGTCTCCTAGTGCGGGCTGCAGGGGAAATGCGGGGGATGTGCTGGAAATGCAGGTAGCATGTAGTGCCTCCACCTGGACCGGGGGGGTATTTAGAGGACTTCCCCCTGCCAGGGAACACCAGTGACCCCAGGCAGCTGCGTGGAGGGCAGCCCCAAACCTCCACCACACAGTCAGATGTGTTCCGGAATTCTGAGTGTTGGGAGGTTCCGTATTCTGTCTGCTGCGACTGGGATCTCCTAGGAGACCTTCACGTGTCTTTCCCGAGAGTCTCCTAGTGCGGGCGCCCGGGGGAACGCGGGGGATGGGCTGAAAATGCAGTATCCATGTAGTGCCTCCCTCTGGACAGGGGAGGTATTTAGCGGACTTCCCCCTTGCACCTAAAACCTGCGACCCAAGGCAGCTACGTGGATATCGGCCCCAAACCTTCCCCACACAGTCAGACGTGTTCCGTAATTTTGAGAGTGGGGAAGTTCCGTCTTCTTTCTGCAGCACCTGGGATCTCCTAGGAGCTTTTCGGAAGTCTTCCCCGAGAGTCTCCTAGTGCGGGCTGCCGGGGAAAGTCGGGGGATGGGCTGGAAATGCAGGTAGCATGTACTGCCTCCCCCTAGACAGGGGAGGTATTTAGCGGACTTCCCCCTGACAGGGAACACCAGTGACCCCAGGCAGCTGCGTGGAGGGCAGCCCCAAACCTCCACCACAGTCAGAATTTTTCCGGAATTCTGAGAGTGGGGAGGTTCCGTCTTCTTTCTGCAGCGCCTGGGATTTCCAAGGAACCATTCGCGTGTCTTCCCCGAGGTTTTCTTTGTGCGGGATGCCGGGGAAAGGCGGGGGATGGGCTGGAAATGCAGGTAGCATGTAGTTCCTCCCCCTGGACAGGGGAGGTATTTAGCGGAATTCCCCCTGCCAGGGAACACCAGTGACCCAAGGCAGCTGCGTGGAGGGCAGCCCCAATCCTCCCCCACACAGTCAGCCTTGTTCCGGATTTCTCAGTTTGGGGAGGTTCCATCTTCTGTACGCAGCGCCTGGGATCTCCTAGGAGCCATTCGCGTGTCTTCCCCGAGAGTCTCCTTGTGCGGGCTGCCGTGAAAGGCGGGGGATGGGCTGGAAATGCAGGTAGCATGTAGATCATCCCCCTGGAGAGGGGAGGTATTTAGCGGACTTCCCCCAGCCAGGGAACACCTGTGACCCCAGGCAGCTGTGCGGAGTGCGGCCCCAAACTTCCCCCACACAGTCAGCCGTGTTCCGGATTTGTGAGTTTTGGGAGGTTCCGTCTTCTGTCTCCTGCACCTGGGATCTCCTAGGAGCCCTTCGCGTGTATTCCACGAGAGTCTCCTTATGAGTGCTGCAGGGGAAAAGCGGGGGATTGGCTGGAAATGCAGGCAGCATATAGTTCCTCCCCCTGGACAGGGGAGGTATTTAGCGGACTTCCTCCAGCCTGGAACAGCTGTGTCCCCAGGCAGGTGCGTGGATGGCAGCCCCAAACCTATCCCACGCCATCAGCCGTGTTCCGGAATTCTGAGTGTTGGGAGGTTTCGTCTTCTATCTGCAGCGCCTGGGATCTGCTAGGAGCACTTCGCATGTTTTCCCCGAGAGTCTCATAGTGCGTGCTGCAGGGGAAAGGCGGGGGATGGGCTGGAAATGCAGGTATCATGTACTGCCTCCCCCTGGACAGGGGAGGTATTTAGCGGACTTCCCCCTGACAGAGAACACCAGTGACCCCACACAGCTGCGTGGAGGGACGGCCCCAAACCTCCCACACACAGTCAGCCGTGTTCCGGAATTCTGAGTGTTGGGAGGTTTCGTCTTCTATCTACTGCGCCTGGGATCTCCTAGGAGCAATTCGCATGTCTTCCCCGAGTGTCTCATAGTGCGGGCTGCAGGGGAAAGGCGGGGGATGGGCTGGAAATGCAGGTAGCATGTAGTGCCTCCCCCTGGACTGGGGAGGTATTTCGAGGACTTCCCCCTGCCAGGGAACACCTGTGACCCCAGGCAGCTGCGTGGAGGGCAGCCCCAAACCTCCACCACAGTCAGACTTGTTCCGGAATTCTGAGCGTGGGGAGGTTCCGTCTTCTGTCTGCAGCGCCTGGGATTACTTAGGAGCCCTTCACGATTCTTCCCCTAGAGTCTCCTAGTGTGGGCTGCCGGGGAAAGGCGGGGGATGAGCTGGAAATGCAGGTAGCATGTAGTGCCTCCCCCTGGACAGGGGAGGTATTTAGCGGACTTCCCCCTCCCAGGGATCACCTGTGACCCCAGGCAGCTGCGTGGAGCTCGGCACCAAACGTCCCCTACACAGTCAGCCGTGTTCCGGAATTCTGAGCGGATGGAGGTTCCGTCTTGTGTTTGCAGCGCCTGGGATCTCCAAGGAACTATTCGCGTGTCTTCCCCGAGGGTCTCCTTGTGCGGGATGCCGGGGAAAGTCGGGGGAAGGGCTGGAAATACAGGTAGCATTTAGTTCCTCCCCCTGGACAGGGGAGGTATTTAGCGGAATTCCCCCTGTCAGGGAACACCAGTGACCCCAGGCAGCTGCGTTGTGAGTGGCCACAAAACTCCCCAACACAGTCAGACGTGTTCCGGAATTCTGAGTGTTGGGAGGTTCCGTCTTCTGTCTGCTGCGCCTGGGATTTCCTAGGAGCCATTCACTTGTCTTCCCCGAGAGTCTCCTAATGCGGGATGCCGGGGAAAGTCGGGGGATGGGCTGGAAAAGCAGGTAGCATGTAGTGCCTCCCCCTGGACAGGGGAGGTATTTAGCGGACTTCCCCCTGCCAGGGAACACCTGTGTCCCCAGGCAGCTGCGTGGAGGGCGGCCCCAAACCTCCCCGACACAATCAGCCGTGTTTCGGAATTCTGAGCATGGGGAGTTTCCATCTTTTGTCTGCAGCGCCTGGGATCTCCTAGGAGCCTTTCGCGTGTCTTCCCCGAGAGTCTCCTAGTGCGGGCTGCAGGGGAAATGCGGGGGATGTGCTGGAAATTCCGGTAGCATGTAGTGCCTCCACCTGGACCGGGGGGGTATTTAGAGGACTTCCCCCTGCCAGGGAACACCAGTGACCCCAGGCAGCTGCGTGGAGGGCAGCCCCAAACCTCCCCCACACAGTCAGATGTGTTCCGGAATTCTGAGGGTTGGGAGGTTCCGTATTCTGTCTGCTGCGACTGGGATCTCCTAGGAGACCTTCACGTGTCTTTCCCGAGAGTCTCCTAGTGCGGGCGCCCGGGAAACGCGGGGGATGGGCTGAAAATGCAGTATCCATGTAGTGCCTCCCTCTGGACAGGGGAGGTATTTAGCGGACTTCCCCCTTGCACCTAAAACCTGCGACCCCAGGCAGCTACGTGGATGTCGGCCCCAAACTTCCCCCACACAGTCAGACGTGTTCCGTAATTTTGAGATTGGGGAAGTTCCGTCTTCTGTCTGCAGCACCTGGGATCTCCTAGGAGCCTTTCGCATGTCTTCCCCGAGAGTCTCCTAGTGCGGGCTGCCGGGGAAATGCTGGGGATGGGCTGGAAATGCAGGTTCCATGTAGTGCCTCTCCCTGGACAGGGGAGGTATTTAGCGGAATTCCCCCTGTCAGGGAACACCTGTGACCATAGGCAGATGCGTGGGGGGCGGTCCCAAACATCCACAACACAGTCAGCCGTGTTCCGGAATTCTGAGTGTGGGGAGTTTCCGTCTTCTGTCTGCAGCGCCTGGGATCTCCTAGGAGCCCTTCGCGTGTCTTCCCAGAGTGTCTCCTTGTGCGGGCTGCCGTGAAAGGCGGGGGATGGGCTGGAAATGCAGGTAGCATGTAGTGCCTCCCCCTGGACAGGGGAGGTATTTAGCGGAATTCCCCTTGCCAGGGAACACCAGTGACCCCAGGAAGCTGCGTGGAGAGCGGCCACAAAACTCCCCCACACAGTCAGACGTGTTCCGGAATTCTGAGTTTTGAGAGGTTCCGTCTTCTGTCTGCTGCGCATGGGATCTCGTAGGAGCCATTCGAGTGTCTTCCCAGAAGGTCTCCTAGTGCGGCCTTCCAGGAAATTCGGGGATGGCCTGGAAATGCAGGTAGCATGTAGTGCTTCCCCCTGGACAGGGGAGGTATTTAGCGGACTTCCCCCAGCCAGGGAACACCTGTGACCCCAGGCAGCTGTGCGGAGTGCGGCCCCAAACCTCCCCCACACAGTCAGCCGTGTTCCGGATTTGTGAGTGTTGGGAGGTTCCGTCTTCTGTCTCCTGAACCTGGGATCTCCTAGGAGCCCTTCGCGTTTTTTCCCCGAGAGTCTCCTTATGAGGGCTGCAGGGGAAAAGCGGGGGATTGGCTGGAAATGCAGGCAGCATGTAGTTCCTCCCCCTGGACAGGGGAGGTATTTAGCGGACTTCCTCCTGCCTGGAACAGCTGTGTCCCCAGGCAGGTGCGTGGATGGCAGCCCCAAACCTATCCCACGCCATCAGCCGTGTTCCGGAATTCTGAGTGTTGGGAGGTTTCGTCTTCTATCTGCAGCGCCTGGGATCTGCTAGGAGCCCTTCGCATGTTTTCCCCGAGAGTCTCATAGTGCGTGCTGCAGGGGAAAGGCTGGGGATGGGCTGGAAATGCAGGTATCATGTAGTGCCTCCCCCTGAACTGGGGAGTTATTTCGCGGACTTCCCCCTGTCAGGGAACACCTGTGACCCCAGGCAGCTGCGTGGAGGGCAGCCCCAAACCTCCCCCACACAGTCAGCCTTGTTCCGGATTTCTCAGTTTGGGGAGGTTCCATCTTCTGTACGCAGCGCCTGGGATCTCCTAGGAGCCATTCGCGTGTCTTCCCAGAAGGTCTCCTAGTACGGCCTGCCAGGAAAGGCGGGGATGGGCTGGAAATGCAGGTAGCATGTAGTGCCTCCCCCTGGACATGGGAGGTAATTAGCGGAATTCCCCCAGCCAGGGAACACCTGTGAACCCAGGCAGCTGCGTGGAGAGCCGCCACAAATCTCCCCAACACAGTCAGACGTGTTCCGGAATTATGACTGTTGGGAGGTTCCGTCTTCTGTCTGCTGCGCCTGGGATTTACTTGGAGCCCTTCACTTGTCTTCCCCGAGAGCCTCCTAGTGCGGGATGCCGGGGAAAATCGAGGGATGGGATGGAAATTCAGGTAGCATATAGTGCCTCCCCCTGGACAGGGGAGGTATTTAGCGGACTTACACCTGCCAGGGAACACCTGTGACCACAGGCAGCTGCGTGGGGTGCGGCCCCAAACCGCCTCACAGTCAGCCGTGTTCCGGAATTCTAAGCGTGGGGAGGTTCCGTCTTCCTTCTGGAGAGCCTGCGATCTCCTAGGAGCCCTTCGAGTGTCTTCCCCAAGAGTCCCGTAGTGCGGGCTGCCGGGGAAATTCGGGGGATGGGCTGGAAATGCAGGTAGCATGTACTGCCTCCCCCTAGACAGGGGAGGTATTTAACGGACTTCCCCCTGACAGGGAACACCTGTGTCCCCAGGCAGCTGCGTGGAGGGCAGCCCCAAACCTCCACCACAGTCAGAATTGTTCCGGAATTCTGAGAGTGGGGAGGTTCCGTCTTCTTTCTGCAGCGCCTGGGATTTCCAAGGAACCATTCGCGTGTCTTCCCCGAGGTTTTCTTTGTGCGGGATGCCGGGGAAAGGCGGGAATGTGCTGGAAATGCAGGTAGCATGTAGTTCCTACCCCTGGACAGGGGAGGTATTTAGCGGAATTCCCCCTGCCAGGGAACACCAGTGACCCCAGGCAGCTGCGTGGAGAGTGGCCACAAAACTCCCCAACACCGTTAGACGTGTTCAGGAATTCTGAGCGTGGGAAGGTTCCGTCATCTTTCTGCAGCGCCTGAGATCTCCTAGGAACTCTTCGCGTGTCTTCCCCGAGAGTCTCCTTTTGCGGGCTGCCGGGGAAATGCGGGGGATTGGCCGGAAATTCAGGTAGCGTGTAGTGCCTCCCCCTGGACAGGGGAGGTATTTAGCGGAATTCCCCCTGCCAGGGAACACCTGTGAAACCAGGCAGCTCCATGGAGGGCTGCCCCAAAACTCCCCCACACAGTCAGCCGTGTTCCGGAATTCTGAGTGTTGGGAGGTTCCGTCTTCTGTCTCCTGCACCTGGGATCTCCTAGGAGCCCTTCGCGTGTATTCCCCGAGAGTCTCATAATGCGGCCTGCAGGGGAAAACCGGGGGATGGGCTGGAAATGCAGGTAGCATGTAGTGCCTCCCCCTGGACAGGGGAGGTATTTAGCGGACTTCCTCATGCCAGGTAACACCTGTGTCCCCAGGCAGGTTCTTGGATGGCGGCCCCAAACCTATCCCACACAATGAGCCGTGTTCCAGAATTCTGAGGGTTGGAAGATTTCGTCTTCTGTCTGCAGCGACTGGGATCTCCTAGGAGCCCTTCGCATGACTTCCCCGAGATTCTCATAGTGCGGGCTGCAGGAGAAATGCGGGGGATGGGCTGGAAATGCAGGTAGCATGTATAGCCTCCCCTGCCCTGGGGAGGTATTTCGCGGAATTCCCTCTGCCAGGGAACACCTGTGACCCCAGGCAGCTGCGTGGAGGGCAGCCACAAACCTCCAACACAGTCAGACTTGTTCCGGAATTCTGAGCGTGGGGAGGTTCCGTCTTCTGTCTGCAGCGACTGGGATCTCCAAGGAACCATTCGCGTGTCTTCCCCGAGGGTCTCTTTGTGCGGGCTGCCGGGGAAAGGCGGGGGATGGGCTGGAAATGCAGGTAGCATGTAGTGCCTCCCCCTGGATAGGTGAGGTATTTAGCGGACTTCCCCCTGCCAGGGAACACCAGTGACCCCAGGCAGTTGCGTGGAGAGCCGCCACAAAACTCCCCCACACAGTCAGACGTGTTCCGGAATTATGAGTGTTGGGAGGTTCCGTCTTCTGTCTGCTGCGCCTGGGATTTCCTAGGAGCCCTTCACTTGTCTTCCCCGAGAGTCTCCTAGTGCGGATGCCGGGGAAAATCGGGGGATGGGCTGGAAATTCAGGTAGCATGTAGTGCCTTCCCCTGGACAGGGGAGGTATTTAGCGGACTTACACCTGCCAGGGAACACCTGTGATCACAGGCAGCTGCGTGGGGTGCGGCCCCAAACCCACTCACAGTCAGCCGTGTTCCGGAATTCTATGCGTGGGGAGGTTCCGTCTTCCTTCTGGAGAGCCTGGGATCTCCTAGGAGCCCTTCGAGTGTCTTCCCCAAGAGTCCCGTAGTGCGGGCTGCCGGGGAAAGTCGGGGGATGGGCTGGAAATGCAGGTAGCATGTACTGCCTCCCCCTAGACAGGGGAGGTATTTAGCGGACTTCCCCCTGACAGGGAACACCAGTGACCCCAGGCAGCTGCGTGGAGGGCAGCCCCAAACCTCCACCACAGTCAGAATTGTTCCGGAATTCTGAGAGTGGGGAGGTTCCGTCTTCTTTCTGCAGCGCCTGGGGTTTCCAAGGAACCATCGCGTGTCTTCCCCGAGGGTTTCCTTGTGCGGAATGCCGGGGAAATGCGGGGGATGGGCTGGAAATGCAGGTAGCATGTAGTTCCTCCCCTTGGACAGGGGAGGTATTTAGCGGAATTCCCCCTGCCATGAACACCAGTGACCCCAGGCAGCTGCGTGGAGAGTGGCCACAAAACTCCCCAACACCGTTAGACGTGTTCAGGAATTCTGAGCGTGGGAAGGTTCCGTCATCTTTCTGCAGCGCCTGGGATCTCCTAGGAACTCTTCGCGTGTCTTCCCCGAGAGTCTCCTTTTGCGGGCTGCCGGGGAAATGCGGGGGATTGGCCGGAAATTCAGGTAGCGTGTAGTGCCTCCTCCTGGACAGGGGAGGTATTTAGCGGAATTCCCCCTGCCAGGGAACACCTGTGAAACCAGGCAGCTCCATGGAGGTCTGCCCCAAAACTCCCCCACACAGTCAGCCGTGTTCCGGAATTCTGAGTTTTGGGAGGTTCCGTCTTCTGTCTCCTGCACCTGGGATCTCCTAGGAGCCCTTCGCTTGTATTCCCCGAGAGTCTCATAATGCGGGCTGCAGGGGAAAAGCGGGGGATGGGCTGGAAATGCAGGTAGCATGTAGTGCCTCCCCCTGGACAGGGGAGGTATTTAGCGGACTTCCTCCTGCCAGGTAACACCTGTGTCCCCAGGCAGGTTCGTGGATGGCGGCCCCAAACCTATCCCACACAATGAGCCGTGTTCCGGAATTCTGAGGGTTGGAAGGTTTCGTCTTCTGTCTGCAGCGCCTGGGATCTCCTAGGAGCCCTTCGCATGTCTTCCCCGAGATACTCATAGTGCGGTCTGCAGGAGAAATGCGGGGGATGGGCTGGAAATGCAGGTAGCATGTATAGCCTCCCCTGTCCTGGGGAGGTATTTCGCGGAATTCCCCCTGCCAGGGAACACCTGTGACCCCAGGCAGCTGCGTGGAGAGCGGCCCCAAACCTCCCCCACACAGTCAGCCGTGTTCCGGAATTCTGTGCGTTGGGAGGTTCCGTCTTCTTTCTGCAGCGCCTGGGATCTCCTAGGAGCCATTCGCATGTCTTCCCCGAGACACTCATAGTGCGGTCTGCAGGAGAAATGCGGGGGATGGGCTGGAAATGCAAGTAGCATCTATAGCCTCCCCTGTCCTGGGGAGGTATTTCGCGGAATTCCCCCTGCCAGGGAACACCGTGACCCCAGGCAGCTGCGTGGAGGGCAGCCCCAAACCTCCACCACAGTCAGAATTGTTCCGGAATTCTGAGAGTGGGGAGGTTCCGTCTTCTTTCTGCAGCGCCTGGGATTTCCAAGGAACCATTCGTGTGTCTTTCCCGAGGTTTTCTTTGTGCGGGATGCCGGGGAAAGGCGGGGGATGGGCTGGAAATGCAGGTAGCATGTAGTTCCTCCCCCTGGACAGGGGAGGTAATTAGCGGAATTCCCCCTGCCAGGGAACACCAGTGACCCCAGGCAGCTGCGTGGAGAGTGGCCACAAAACTCCCCAACAACGTTAGACGTGTTCAGGATCTGAGCGTGGGAAAGTTCCGTCATCTTTCTGCAGCGCCTGGGATCTCCTAGGAACTATTCGCGTGTCTTCCCCGAGAGTCTCCTTGTGCGGGCTGCCGTGAAAGGCGGGGGATGGGCTGGAAATGCAGGTAGCATGTAGATCATCCCCCTGGAGAGGGGAGGTATTTAGCGGAATTCCACCTGCCAGGGAACACCAGTGACCCCAGGCAGCTGCGTGGAGAGCGGCCACAATACTCCCCCACACAGTCAGACGTGTTCGGGAATTCTGAGTTTTGGGAGGTTCCGTCTTCTGTCTGCTGCGCCTGGGATCTCCTAGGAGCTATTCGAGTGTCTTCCCAGAAGGTCTCCTAGTGCGGCCTTCCAGGAAATTCGGGGATGGCCTGGAAATGCAGGTAGCATGTAGTGCCTCCCCCTGGACCTGGGAGGTATTTAGCGGACTTCCCCCAGCCAGGGAACACCTGTGACCCCAGGCAGCTGTGCGGAGTGCGGCCCCAAACTTCCCCCACACAGTCAGCCGTGTTCCGGATTTGTGAGTGTTGGGAGGTTCCGTCTTCTGTCTCCTGCACCTGTGATCTAATAGGAGCCCTTTGCGTGTATTCCACAAGAGTCTCCTTATGAGGGCTGCAGGGGAAAAGCGGGGGATTGGCTGGAAATACAGGCAGCATATAGTTCCTCCCCCTGGACAGGGGAGGTATTTAGCGGACTTCCTCCTGCCTGGAACAGCTGTGTCCACAGGCAGGTGCGTGGATGGCAGCCCCAAACCTATCCCACGCCATCAGCCGTGTTCCGGAATTCTGAGTGTTGGGAGGTTTCGTCTTCTATCTACTGCGCCTGGGATCTCCTAGGAGCAATTCGCATGTCTTCCCCGAGTGTCTCATAGTGCGGGCTGCAGGGGAAAGGCGGGGGATGGGCTGGAAATGCAGGTAGCATGTAGTGCCTCCCCCTGGACTGGGGAGGTATTTCGAGGACTTCTCCCTGCCAGGGAACACCTGTGACCCCAGGCAGCTGCGTGGAGGGCAGCCCCAAACCTCCAACACAGTCAGACTTGTTCCGGAATTCTGAGCGTGGGGAGGTTCAGTCTTCTGTCTGCAGCGCCTGGGATTACTTAGGAGCCCTTCACGATTCTTCCCCTAGAGTCTCCTAGTGTGGGCTGCCGGGGAAAGGCGGGGGATGAGCTGGAAATGCAGGTAGCATGTAGTGCCTCCCCCTGGACAGGGGAGGTATTTAGCGGACTTCCCCCTCCCAGGGATCACCTGTGACCCCAGGCAGCTGCGTGGAGCTCGGCACCAAACGTCCCCTACACAGTCAGCCGTGTTCCGGAATTCTGAGGGGATGGAGGTTCCGTCTTGTGTTTGCAGCGCCTGGGATCTCCAAGGAACTATTCGCGTGTCTTCCCCGAGTGTCTCCTAGTGCGGGATGCCGGGGAAAGTCGGGGGAAGTGCTGGAAATACAGGTAGCATTTAGTTCCTCCCCCTGGACAGGGGAGGTATTTAGCGGAATTCCCCCTGCCAGGGAACACCAGTGACCCCAGGCAGCTGCGTTGTGAGTGGCCACAAAACTCCCCAACACAGTCAGACGTGTTCCGGAATTCTGAGTGTTGGGAGGTTCCGTCTTCTGTCTGCTGCTCCTGGGATTTCCTAGGAGCCATTCACTTGTCTTCCCCGAGAGTCTCCTAATGCGGGATGCCGGGGAAAGTCGGGGGATGGGCTGGAAAAGCAGGTAGCATGTAGTGCCTCCCCCTGGACAGGGGAGGTATTTAGCGGACTTCCCCCTGCCAGGGAACACCTGTGTCCACAGGCAGCTGCGTGGATGGCGGCCCCAAACCTCCCCGACACAATCAGCCGTGTTTCGGAATTCTGAGCATGGGGAGTTTCCATCTTTTGTCTGCAGCGCCTGGGATCTCCTAGGAGCCTTTCGCGTGTCTTCCCCGAGAGTCTCCTAGTGCGGGCTGCAGGGGAAATGCGGGGGATGTGCTGGAAATGCAGGTAGCATGTAGTGCCTCCACCTGGACCGGGGGGGTATTTAGAGGACTTCCCCCTGACAGGGAACACCAGTGACCCCAGGCAGCTGCGTGGATGGCAGCCCCAAACCTCCCCCACACAGTCAGATGTGTTCCGGAATTCTGAGGGTTGGGAGGTTCCGTATTCTGTCTGCAGCGACTGGGATCACCTAGGAGACCTTCCCGTGTCTTTCCCGAGGGTCTCCTAGTGCGGGCGCCCGGGGAAACGCGGGGGATGGGCTGAAAATGCAGTATCCATGTAGTGCCTCCCTCTGGACAGGGGAGGTATTTAGCGGACTTCCCCCTTGCACCTAAAACCTGCGACCCCAGGCAGCTACGTGGATGTCGGCCCCAAACCTCCCCCACACAGTCAGACGTGTTCCGTAATTTTGAGAGTGGGGAAGTTCCGTCTTCTTTCTGCAGCACCTGGGATCTCCTAGGAGCCTTTCGCATGTCTTCCCCGAGAGTCTCCTAGTGCGGGCTGCCGGGGAAATGCTGGGGATGGGCTGGAAATGCAGGTTCCATGTAGTGCATCTCCCTGGACAGGGGAGGTATTTAGCGGAATTCCCCCTGTCAGGGAACACCTGTGACCATAGGCAGATGCGTGGGGGGCGGTCCCAAACATCCACAACACAGTCAGCCGTGTTCCGGAATTCTGAGTGTGGGGAGTTTCCGTCTTCTGTCTGCAGCGCCTGGGATCTCCTAGGAGCCCTTCGCGTGTCTTCCCAGAGTGTCTCCTTGTGCGGGCTGCCGTGAAAGGCGGGGGATGGGCTGGAAATGCAGGTAGCATGTAGTGCCTCCCCCTGGACAGGGGAGGTATTTAGCTGACTTCCCCTTGCCAGGGAACACCAGTGACCCCAGGAAGCTGCGTGGAGTGCGGCCACAAAACTCCCCCACACAGTCAGACGTGTTCGGGAATTCTGAGTTTTGGGAGGTTCCGTCTTCTCTCTGCTGCGCCTGGGATCTCGTAGGAGCCATTCGAGTGTCTTCCCAGAAGGTCTCCTAGTGCGGCCTTCCAGGAAATTCGGGGATGGCCTGGAAATGCAGGTAGCATGTAGTGCTTCCCCCTGGACAGGGGAGGTATTTAGCGGACTTCCCCCTGCCAGGGAACACCTGTGACCCCAGGCAGCTTTGCGGAGTGCGGCCCCAAACCTCCCCCACACAGTCAGCCGTGTTCCGGATTTGTGAGTGTTGGGAGGTTCCGTCTTCTGTCTCCTGAACCTGGGATCTCCTAGGAGCCCTTCGCGTTTTTTCCCCGAGTGTCTCCTTATGAGGGCTGCAGGGGAAAAGCGGGGGATTGGCTGGAAATGCAGGCAGCATATAGTGCCTCCCCCTGGACAGGGGAGGTATTTAGCGGACTTCCTCCTGCCTGGAACAGCTGTGTCCCCAGGCAGGTGCGTGGATGGCAGCCCCAAACCTATCCCACGCCATCAGCCGTGTTCCGGAATTCTGAGTGTTGGGAGGTTTCGTCTTCTATCTGCAGCGCCTGGGATCTGCTAGGAGCCCTTCGCATGTTTTCCCCGAGAGTCTCATAGTGCGTGCTGCAGGGGAAAGGCTGGGGATGGGCTGGAAATGCAGGTATCATGTAGTGCCTCCCCCTGAACTGGGGAGTTATTTCGCGGACTTCCCCCTGTCAGGGAACACCTGTGACCCCAGGCAGCTGCGTGGAGGGCAGCCACAAACCTCCCCCACACAGTCAGCCTTGTTCCGGATTTCTCAGTGTGGGGAGGTTCCATCTTCTGTACGCAGCGCCTGGGATCTCCTAGGAGCCATTCGCGTGTCTTCCCAGAAGGTCTCCTAGTGCGGCCTGCCAGGAAATGCGGGGATGGGCTGGAAATGCAGGTAGCATGTAGTGCCTCCCCCTGGACATGGGAGGTATTTAGCGGACTTCCCCCAGCCAGGGAACACCTGTGAACCCAGGCAGCTGCGTGGAGAGCCGCCACAAAACTCCCCAACACAGTCAGACGTGTTCCGGAATTATGACTGTTGGGAGGTTCCGTCTTCTGTCTGCTGCGCCTGGGATTTACTTGGAGCCCTTCACTTGTCTTCCCCGAGAGTCTCCTAGTGTGGGATGCCGGGGAAAATCGGGGGATGGGCTGGAAATTCAGGTAGAATGTAGTGCCTCCCCCTGGACAGGGGAGGTATTTAGCGGACTTACACCTGCCAGGGAACACCTGTGACCACAGGCAGCTGCGTGGGGTGCGGCCCCAAACCCCCTCACAGTCAGGCGTGTTCCGGAATTCTAAGCGTGGGGAGGTTCCGTCTTCCTTCTGGAGAGCCTGGGATCTCCTAGGAGCCCTTCGAGTGTCTTCCCCAAGAGTCCCCTAGTGCGGGCTGCCGGGGAAAGTCGGGGGATGGGCTGGAAATGCAGGTAGCATGTACTGCCTCCCCCTAGACAGGGGAAGTATTTAACGGACTTCCCCCTGACAGGGAACACCAGTTACCCCAGGCAGCTGCGTGGAGGGCAGCCCCAAACCTCCACCACAGTCAGAATTGTTCCGGAATTCTGAGAGTGGGGAGGTTCCGTCTTCTTTCTGCAGCGCCTGGGATTTCCAAGGAACCATTCGCTTGTGTTCCCCGAGGTATTCCTTGTGCGGGATGCCGGGGAAAGGCGGGGGATGGGCTGGAAATGCAGGTAGCATGTAGTTCCTCCCCTTGGACAGGGGAGGAATTTAGCGGAATTCCCCCTGCCATGAACACCAGTGACCCCAGGCAGCTGCGTGGAGAGTGGCCACAAAACTCCCCAACACCGTTAGACGTGTTCAGGAATTCTGAGCGTGGGAAGGTTCCGTCATCTTTCTGCAGCCCCTGGGATCTCCTAGGAACTCTTCGCGTGTCTTCCCCGAGAGTCTCCTTTTGCGGGCTGCCGGGGAAATGCGGGGGATTGGCTGGAAATTCAGGTAGCTTGTAGTGCCTCCCCCTGGACAGGGGAGGTATTTAGCGGAATTCCCCCTGCCAGGGAACACCTGTGAAACCAGGCAGCTCCATGGAGGGCTGCCCCAAAACTCCCCCACACAGTCAGCCGTGTTCCGGAATTCTGAGTGTTGGGAGGTTCCGTCTTCTGTCTCCTGCACCTGGGATCTCCTAGGAGCCCTTCGCTTGTATTCCCCGAGAGTCTCAAAATGCGGGCTGCAGGGTAAAAGCGGGGGATGGGCTGGAAATGCAGGTAGCATGTAGTGCCTCCCCCTGGACAGGGGAGGTATTTAGCGGACTTCCTCATGCCAGGTAACACCTGTGTCCCCAGGCAGGTTCGTGGATGGCGGCCCCAAACCTATCCCACACAATGAGCCGTGTTCCGGAATTCTGAGGGTTGGAAGGATTCGTCTTCTGTCTGCAGCGCCTGGGATCTCCTAGGAGCCCTTTTCATGTCTTCTCCGAGATTCTCATAGTGCGGGCTGCAGGAGAAATGCGGGGCTGGGCTGGAAATGCAGGTAGCATGTATAGCCTCCCCTGTCCTGGGGAGGTATTTCGCGGAATTCCCCCTGCCAGGGAACACCTGTGACCCCAGGCAGCTGCGTGGAGAGCGGCCCCAAACCTCCCCCACACAGTCAGCCGTGTTTCGGAATTCTGTGCGTTGGGAGGTTCCGTCTTCTTTCTGCAGCGCCTGGGATCTCCTAGGAGCTCTTCGCGTGTCTTCCCGGAGAGTCTCTTTGTGCGGGCTGCCGGGGAAATGCGGGGGATGGGCTGGAATTGCAGGTAGCGTGTAGTGCCTCCCCCTGGACAGGGGAGGTATTTAGCGGACTTCCCCCTGACAGGGAACACCAGTGACCCCAGGCAGCTGCGTGGAGGGCAGCCCCAAACCTCCACCACAGTCAGAATTGTTCCGGAATTCTGAGAGTGGGGAGGTTCCGTCTTCTTTCTGCAGCGCCTGGGATCTCCTAGGAGCTCTTCGCGTGTCTTCCCGGAGAGTCTCTTTGTGCGGGCTGCCGGGGAAATGCGGGGGATGGGCTGGAATTGCAGGTAGCGTTTAGTGCCTCCCCCTGGACAGGGGAGGTATTTAGCGGACTTACACCTGCCAGGGAACACCTGTGACCACAGGCAGCTGCGTGGGGTGCGGCCCCAAACCCCCTCACAGTCAGCCGTGTTCCGGAATTCTAAGCGTGGGGAGGTTCCGTCTTCCTTCTGGAGAGCCTGGGATCTCCTTGGAGCCCTTCGAGTGTCTTACCCAAGAGTCCCCTAGTGCGGGCTGCCGGGAAAAGTCGGGGGATGGGCTGGAAATGCTGGTAGCGTGTAGTGCCTCCCCCTGGACAGGGGAGGTATTTAGCGGACTTCCCCCTGACAGGGAACACCAGTGACCCCAGGCAGCTGCGTGGAGGGCAGCCCAAAACCTCCACCACAGTCAGAATTGTTCCGGAATTCTGAGAGTGGGGAGGTTCCGTCTTCTTTCTGCAGCGCCTGGGATTTCCAAGGAACAATTCGCGTGTCTTCCCCGAGGTTTTCTTTGTGCGGGATGCCGGGGAAAGGCGGGAATGTGCTGGAAATGCAGGTAGCATGTAGTTCCTACCCCTGGACAGGGGAGGTATTTAGCGGAATTCCCCCTGCCAGGGAACACCAGTGACCCCAGGCAGCTGCGTGGAGAGTGGCCACAAAACTCCCCAACACCGTTAGACGTGTTCAGGAATTCTGAGCGTGGGAAGGTTCCGTCATCTTTCTGCAGCGCCTGGGATCTCCTAGGAACTCTTCGCGTGTCTTCCCCGAGAGTCTCCTTTTGCGGGCTTCCGGGGAAATGCGGGGGATGGGCTGGAAATTCAGGTAGCGTGTAGTGCCTCCCCCTGAACAGGGGAGGTATTTAGCGGAATTCCCCCTGCCAGGGAACACCTGTGAAACCAGGCAGCTCCATGGAGGGCTGCCCCAAAACTCCCCCACACAGTCAGCCGTGTTCCGGAATTCTGAGTGTTGGGAGGTTCCGTCTTCTGTCTCCTGCACCTGGGATCTCCTAGGAGCCCTTCGCGTGTATTCCCCGAGAGTCTCATAATGAGGCCTGCAGGGGAAAACCGGGGGATGGGCTGGAAATGCAGGTAGCATGTAGTGCCTCCCCCTGGACAGGGGAGGTATTTAGCGGACTTCCTCATGCCAGGTAACACCTGTGTCCCCAGGCAGGTTCTTGGATGGCGGCCACAAACCTATCCCACACAATGAGCCGTGTTCCAGAATTCTGAGGTTTGGAAGGTTTCGTCTTCTGTCTGCAGCGCCTGGGATCTCCTAGGAGCCCTTCGCATGTCTTCCCCGAGATTCTCATAGTGCGGGCTGCAGGAGAAATGCGGGGGATGGGCTGGAAATGCAGGTAGCATGTATAGCCTCCCCTGTCCTGGGGAGGTATTTCGCGGAATTCCCTCTGCCAGGGAACACCTGTGACCCCAGGAAGCTGCGTGGAGGGCAGCCACAAACCTCCAACACAGTCAGACTTGTTCCGGAATTCTGAGCGTGGGGAGGTTCCGTCTTCTGTCTGCAGCGACTGGGATCTCCAAGGAACCATTCGCGTGTCTTCCCCGAGGGTCTCCTTGTGCGGGCTGCCGGGGAAAGGCGGGGGATGGGCTGGAAATGCAGGTAGCATGTAGTGCCTCCCCCTGGACAGGGAAGGTATTTAGCGGACTTCCCCCTGCCAGGGAACACCAGTGACCCCAGGCAGCTGCGTGGAGAGCCGCCACAAAACTCCCCCACACAGTCAGACGTGTTCCGGAATTCTGAGTGTTGGGAGGTTCCGTCTTCTGTCTGCTGCGCCTGGGATTTCCTAGGAGCCCTTCACTTGTCTTCCCCGAGAGTCTCCTAGTGCGGGATGCCGGGGAAAATCGGGGGATGGGCTGGAAATTCAGGTAGCATGTAGTGCCTCCCCCTGGACAGGGGAGGTATTTAGCGGACTTACACCTGCCAGGGAACACCTGTGACCACAGGCAGCTGCGTGGGGTGCGGCCCCAAACCCCCTCAAAGTCAGCCGTGTTCCGGAATTCTAAGCGTGGGGAGGTTCCGTCTTCCTTCTGGAGAGCCTGGGATCTCCTAGGAGCCCTTCGAGTGTCTTCCCCAAGAGTCCCGTATTGCGGGCTGCCGGGGAAAGTCGGGGGATGGGCTGGAAATGCAGTTGGCATGTACTGCCTCCCCCTAGACAGGGGAGGTATTTAGCGGAATTCCCCCTGACAGGGAACACCAGTGACCCCAGGCAGCTGCGTGGAGGGCAGCCCCAAACCTCCACCACAGTCAGAATTGTTCCGGAATTCTGAGAGTGGGGAGGTTCCGTCTTCTTTCTGCAGCGCCTGGGATTTCCAAGGAACAATTCGCGTGTCTTCCCCGAGGTTTTCTTTGTGCGGGATGCCGGGGAAAGGCGGGAATGTGCTGGAAATGCAGGTAGCATGTAGTTCCTACCCCTGGACAGGGGAGGTATTTAGCGGAATTCCCCCTGCCAGGGAACACCAGTGACCCCAGGCAGCTGCGTGGAGAGTGGCCACAAAACTCCCCAACACCGTTAGACGTGTTCAGGAATTCTGAGCGTGGGAAGGTTCCGTCATCTTTCTGCAGCGCCTGGGATCTCCTAGGAACTCTTCGCGTGTCTTCCCCGAGAGTCTCCTTTTGCGGGCTTCCGGGGAAATGCGGGGGATGGGCTGGAAATTCAGGTAGCGTGTAGTGCCTCCCCCTGAACAGGGGAGGTATTTAGCGGAATTCCCCCTGCCAGGGAACACCTGTGAAACCAGGCAGCTCCATGGAGGGCTGCCCCAAAACTCCCCCACACAGTCAGCCGTGTTCCGGAATTCTGAGTGTTGGGAGGTTCCGTCTTCTGTCTCCTGCACCTGGGATCTCCTAGGAGCCCTTCGCGTGTATTCCCCGAGAGTCTCATAATGCGGCCTGCAGGGGAAAACCGGGGGATGGGCTGGAAATGCAGGTAGCATGTAGTGCCTCCCCCTGGACAGGGGAGGTATTTAGCGGACTTCCTCATGCCAGGTAACACCTGTGTCCCCAGGCAGGTTCTTGGATGGCGGCCACAAACCTATCCCACACAATGAGCCGTGTTCCAGAATTCTGAGGGTTGGAAGGTTTCGTCTTCTGTCTGCAGCGCCTGGGATCTCCTAGGAGCCCTTCGCATGTCTTCCCCGAGATTCTCATAGTGCGGGCTGCAGGAGAAATGCGGGGGATGGGCTGGAAATGCAGGTAGCATGTATAGCCTCCCCTGTCCTGGGGAGGTATTTCGCGGAATTCCCTCTGCCAGGGAACACCAGTGACCCCAGGCAGCTGCGTGGAGGGCAGCCCCAAACCTCCACCACAGTCAGAATTGTTCCGGAATTCTGAGAGTGGGGAGGTTCCGTCTTCTTTCTGCAGCGCCTGGGATTTCCAAGGAACCATTCGCGTGTCTTCCCCGAGGGTTTCCTTGTGCGGAATGCCGGGGAAATGCGGGGGATGGGCTGGAAATGCAGGTAGCATGTAGTTCCTCCCCTTGGACAGGGGAGGTATTTAGCGGAATTCCCCCTGCCATGAACACCAGTGACCCCAGGCAGCTGCGTGGAGAGTGGCCACAAAACTCCCCAACACCGTTAGACGTGTTCAGGAATTCTGAGCGTGGGAAGGTTCCGTCATCTTTCTGCAGCGCCTGGGATCTCCTAGGAACTCTTCGCGTGTCTTCCACGAGAGTCTCCTTTTGCGGGCTGCCGGGGAAATGCGGGGGATTGGCCGGAAATTCAGGTAGCGTGTAGTGCCTCCCCCTGGACAGGGGAGGTATTTAGCGGAATTCCCCCTGCCAGGGAACACCTGTGAAACCAGGCAGCTCCATGGAGGGCTGCCCCAAAACTCCCCCACACAGTCAGCCGTGTTCCGGAATTCTGAGTGTGGGGAGGTTCCGTCTTCTGTCTCCTGCACCTGGGATCTCCTAGGAGCCCTTCGCTTGTATTCCCCGAGAGTCTCATAATGCGGGCTGCAGGGGAAAAGTGGGGGATGGGCTGGAAATGCAGGTAGCATGTAGTGCCTCCCCCTGGACAGGGGAGGTATTTAGCGGACTTCCTCCTGCCAGGTAACACCTGTGTCCCCAGGCAGGTTCGTGGATGGCGGCCCCAAACCTATCCCACACAATGAGCCGTGTTCCAGAATTCTGAGGGTTGGAAGGTTTCGTCTTCTGTCTGCAGCGCCTGGGATCTCCTAGGAGCCCTTCGCATGTCTTCCCCGAGATACTCATAGTGCGGTCTGCAGGAGAAATGCGGGGATGGGCTGGAAATGCATGTAGCATGTATAGCCTCCCCTGTCCTGGGGAGGTATTTCGCGGAATTCCCCCTGCCAGGGAACACCGTGACCCCAGGCAGCTGCGTGGAGAGCGGCCCCAAACCTCCCCCACACAGTCAGCCGTGTTCCGGAATTCTGTGCGTTGGGAGGTTCCGTCTTCTTTCTGCAGCGCCTGGGATCTCCTAGGAGCTCTTCGCGTGTCTTCCCCGAGAGTCTCTTTGTGCGGGCTGCCGGGGAAATGCGGGGGATGGGCTGGAAATGCAGGTAGCGTGTAGTGCCTCCCCCTGGACAAGGGAGGTATTTAGCGGACTTACACCTGCCAGGGAAAACCTGTGACCACAGGCACCTGCGTGGAGTGCGGCCCCAAACCCCCTCACAGTCAGCCGTGTTCCGGAATTCTAAGCGTGGGGAGGTTCCGTCTTCCTTCTGGAGAGCCTGCGATCTCCTAGGAGCCCTTCGAGTGTCTTCCCCAATAGTCCCCTAGTGCGGGCTGCCGGGGAAAGTCGGGGGATGGGCTGGAAATGCAGGTAGAATGTACTGCCTCCCCCTAGACAGGGGAGGTATTTAGCGGAATTCCCCCTGACAGGGAACACAAGTGACCCCAGGCAGCTGCGTGGAGGGCAGCCCCAAACCTCCATCACAGTCAGAATTGTTCCGGAATTCTGAGAGTGGGGAGGTTCCGTGTTCTTTCTGCAGCGCCTGGGATTTCCAAGGAACCATTCGCGTGTCTTCCCCGAGGTTTTCTTTGTGCGGGATGCCGGGGAAATGCGGGGGATGGGCTGGAAATGCAGGTAGCATGTAGTTCCTCCCCCTGGACAGGGGAGGTATTTAGCGGAATTCCCCCTGCCAGGGAACACCAGTGACCCCAGGCAGCTGCGTGGAGAGTGGCCACAAAACTCCCCAACAACGTTAGACGTGTTCAGGAATTCTGAGCGTGGGAAGGTTCCGTCATCTTTCTGCAGCGCCTGGGATCTCCTAGGAACTCTTCGCGTGTCTTCCCCGAGAGTCTCCTTTTGCGGGCTGCCGGGGAAATGCGTGGGATTGGCCGGAAATTCAGGTAGCGTGTAGTGCCTCCCCCTGGACAGGGGAGGTATTTAGCGGAATTGCCCCTGCCAGGGAACACCTGTGAAACCAGGCAGCTCCATGGACGGCTGCCCCAAAACTCCCCCACACAGTCAGTCGTGTTCCGGAATTCTGAGTGTTGGGAGGTTCCGTCTTCTGTCTCCTGCACCTGGGATCTCCTAGGAGCCCTTCGCGTGTATTCCCCGAGAGTCTCATAATGCGGGCAGCAGGGGAAAAGCGGGGGAATGGGCTGGAAATGCAGGTAGCATGTAGTGCCTCCCCCTGGACAGGGGAGGTATTTAGCGGACTTCCTCATGCCAGGTAACACCTGTGTCCCCAGGCAGGTTCGTGGATGGCGGCCCAAAACCTATCCCACACAATGAGCCGTGTTCCGGAATTCTGAGTGTTGGAAGGATTCGTCTTCTGTCTGCAGCGCCTGGGATCTCCTAGGAGCCCTTCGCATGTCTTCCCCGAGATTCTCATAGTGCGGGCTGCAGGAGAAATGCGGGGTATGGGCTGGAAATGCAGGTAGAATGTATAGCCTCCCCTTTCCTGGGGAGGTATTTCGCGGAATTCCTCCTGCCAGGGAACACCTGTGACCCCAGGCAGCTGCGTGAAGGGCAGCCACAAACCTCCAACACAGTCAGATTTGTTCCGGAATTCTGAGCGTGGGGAGGTTCCGTCTTCAGTCTGCAGCGACTGGTATCTCCAAGGAACCATTCGCGTGTCTTCCCCGAGGGTCTCTTTGTGCGGGCTGCCGGGGAAAGGTGGGGGATGGTCTGGTAATGCAGGTAGCATGTAGTGCCTCCCCCTGGATAGGGGAGGTATTTAGCGGACTTCCCCTTCCCAGGGAACACCAGTGACCCCAGGCAGCTGCGTGGAAAGCCGCCACAAAATTCCTCACACAGTCAGACGTGTTCCGGAATTATGAGTGTTGGGAGGTGTCGTCTTCTGTCTGCTGCGTCTGGGATTACCTAGGAGCCCTTCACTTGTCTTCCCCGAGAGTCTCCTAGTGCAGGATGCCGGGGAAAATCGGGGGATGGGCTGGAAATTCAGGTAGCATGTAGTGCCTCCCCCTGGACAGGGTAGGTATTTAGCGGAATTCCCCTTGCCAGGGAACACCTGTGACCCCAGGCAGCTGCGTTGATGTCGGCCCCAATCCTCCACCACACAATCAGCCGTGTTCCGGAATTCTGAGCATGGGGAGTTTCCATCTTTTATCTGCAGCGCCTGGGAACTCCTAGGAAACTTTCGCGTGTCTTCCCCGAGATTCTCCTTGTGGTGGCTGCTGGGGAAAGGCGGGGGATGGGCTTGAAATGCAGGTAGCATATATTTCCTCCCCCTGGACAGGGGAGGTATTTAGCGGAATTCCCCCTGCCAGGGAACACAAGTGACCCCAGGCAGCTGCGTGGATAGCGGCCACAAACTCCCCCAAACAGTCAGCCGTGTTCCGGAATTCTGAGCTTGGAGAGGTTCCGTCTTCTTCCTGCAGCGCCTGGGATCTCCTAGGAGCTCTTCGCTTGTCTTCCCCGAGATTCTCCTTGTGCGGGCTGCCGGGGAAATGCGGGGGATGGGCTGGAAATGCAGGTAGCGTGTAGTGCCTCCCCCTGGACAGGAGAGGTATTTAGCGGACTTCCTCCTGCCATGGAACACCTGTGTCCCCAGGCAGGTTCGTGGATGTCGGCCCCAAACCTATCCCACACAATCAGCCGTGTTCCGGAATTCTGAGTGTTGGGAGGTTTCGTCTTCGTTCTGCAGCGCATGGGATCTCCTAGGAGCCCTTCGCATGACTTCCCCGAGGTTCTCATACTGCGGTCTGCAGGTGAAAGCAGGGTGATGGGCTGGAAATGCAGGTAGCATGTAGTGCCACCCCCTGGACTAAGGAGGTATTTCGTGGACTTCCCCCTGCCAGGGAACACCTGTGACCCCAGGCAGCTGCGTAGAGGGCAGCCCCAAAATTCCACCACAGTCAGAATTGTTCCGGAATTCTGAGTGTGGGGAGGTACGTCTTCTTTCTCCTGCGCCTGGGATTTCCTAGTAGCCCTCCACTTGTCTTCCCTGAGAGTCTCCTTGTGCGGGCTGCAGGGGAAAGGCGGGGGATGGGCTGGAAATGCAGGTAGCATGTAGCGCCTCCCCCTGGACGGGGGAGGTATTTAGCGGACTTCCCCCTGCCAAGGAACACCTGTGTCCCCTGGCAGCTTCGTGGATGGCGGCCCCAATACTCCACCACACAATCAGCTGTGTTCCGGAATTCTGAGCATGGGGAGTTTCCATCTTTTGTCTGCAGCGCCTGGGAACTCCTAGGAAACTTTCGCGTGTCTTCCCCGAGATTATCCTTGTGGTGGCTGCCGGAGAAAGGCGGGGGATGGGCTTGAAATGCAGGTAGCATATATTTCCTCCCCCCGGACAGGGGAGGTATTTAGCGGAATTCCCCCTGCCAGGGAACACAAGTGACCCCAGGCAGCTGCGTGGATAGCGGCCACAAACTCCCCCAAAGAGTCAGCCGTGTTCCGGAATTCTGAGCTTGGAGAGGTTCCGTCTTCTTCCTGCAGCGCCTGGGATCTCCTAGGAGCTCTTCGCTTGTCTTCCCCGAGAGTCTCTTTGTGCGGGCTGCCGGGGAAATGCGGGGGATGGGCTGGAAATGCAGGTAGCGTGTAGTGCCTCCCCCTGGACAGGAGAGGTATTTAGCGGACTTCCTCCTGCCATGGAACACCTGTGTCCCCAGGCAGGTTCGTGGATGTCGGCCCCAAACCTATCCCACACAATCAGCCGTGTTCCGGAATTCTGAGTGTTGGGAGGTTTCGTCTTCGTTCTGCAGCGCATGGGATCTCCTAGGAACCCTTCGCATGACTTCCCCGAGATTCTCATACTGCGGTCTGCAGGTGAAAGCAGGGTGATGGGCTGGAAATGCAGGTAGCATGTAGTGCCTCCCCCTGGACTGGGGAGGTATTTAGCGGACTTACACCTGCCAGGGAACACCTGTGACCCCAGACAGCTGCGTGGAGGGACGGCCCCAAGCCTCCCACACACACTCAGCCGTGTTCCGGAATTCTGAGTGTAGGAGGTTCTGTCTTCTGTCTGCAGCGCCTGGGATCTCCTAGGAACCATTCGCGTGTCTTCCCCGAGAATCTCCTATTGCGGGTGCCGGGGAAAAGTGGGGGATGTGCTGGAAATGCAGGTAGCATGTAGTGAGTCCCCTTGGACAGGGGAGTTATTTACCGGACTTCCCCATGCCAGAGAACACCTGTGACCCCAGACAGCTGCGTAGAGGGCGGCCCCAAACCTCCCCTACACAGTCAGCCATGTTCCGGAATTCTGAGTTTGGGGAGGTTCCGTCTTCAGTCTGCAGCGCCTGGGATCTCCTCGGAGCCCTTCGCTCTTCTTCCCCGATAGTCTCCGATTGCGGGCTGCCGGGGAAATTTGGGGGATGGGCTGGAAATGCAGGTAGCATTTAGTGCCTCCCCCTTGACAGGGGAGGTATTTAGCGGACTTCCCTCTGCCAGGGAACACCTGTGACCCCAGGCAGCTGCGGGGAAGGCGGACCCAAACCACCGCCACATAGTCAGCCGTGATCCGGAATTCGGAGTGTGGGAAGGTTCCGTCAACTGTCTGCAGTGCCTGGGATCTCCTATCAGCCATTCGCGTGTCTTCCCCGAGAGTCTCATAGTGCGAACTGCCGGGGAAAGTTCTGGGATGGCCTGGAAATGCATGTAGCATGTACTCCCTCCCCCTGGACAGGGGAGGTATTTAGCGGACTTCCCCCTGACAGAGAACACCAGTGACCCCACACAGCTGCGTGGAGGGACGGCCCCAATCCTCCCACACACAGTCAGCCGTGTTCCGGAATTCTGAGTGTTGGGAGGTTTCGTCATCTATCTACTGCGCCTGGGATCTCCTAGGAGCACTTCGCATGTCTTCCCCAAGTGTCTCATAGTGCGGGCTGCAGGGGAAAGGCGGGGGATGGGCTGGAAATGCAGGTAGCATGTAGTGCCTCCCCCTGGACAGGGGAGGTATTTAGCGGAATTCCCCTTGCCAGGGAACACCAGTGACCCCAGGCAGCTGCGTGGAGGGCAGCCCCAAACCTCCACCACAGTCAGACTTGTTCCGGAATTCTGAGCGTGGGGAGGTTCCGTCTTCTGTCTGCAGCGCCTGGGATTACTTAGGAGCCCTTCACGTGTCTTCCCCTAGAGTCTCCTAGTGTGGGCTGCCGGGGAAAGGCGGGGGATGAGCTGGAAATGCAGGTAGCACGTAGTGCCTCCCCCTGGACAGGGGAGGTATTTAGCGTACTTCCGCCTCCCAGGGATCACCTGTGACCCCAGGCAGCTGCGTGGAGCTCGGCACCAAACCTCCCCTACACAGTCAGCCGTGTTCCGGAATTCTGAGCGGATGGAGGTTCCGTCTTGTGTTTGCAGCGCCTGGGATCTTAAAGGAACTATTCGCGTGTCTTCCCCTTGGGTCTCATTGTGCGGGATGCCGGGGAAAGTTGGGGGAAGTGCTGGAAATACAGGTAGCATTTAGTTCCTCCCCCTGGACAGGGGAGGTATTTAGCGGAATTCCCCTTGCCAGGGAACACCAGTGACCCCAGGCAGCTGCGTGGGGAGCGGCCACAAACTCCCCCACACAGTCAGACGTGTTCCGAAATTCTGATTGTTGGGAGGTTCCGTCTGCAGTCTGCTGCGCCTGGGATCTCCTAGGAGCCATTCGCGTGTCTTTCCAAAAAGTCTCCTAGTGCGGCCTGCCAGGAAATGCGGGGATGGGCTGGAAATGCACGTAGCATGTAGTGCCTCCCCCTGGACTGGGGAGGTATTTCGCGGACTTCCCCCTGCCAGGGAACACCTGTGACCCCAGGCAGCTGTGTGGAGGGCAGCCCCAAACTTCCACCACAGTCAGACTTGTTCCGGAATTCTGAGTGTGGGGAGGTACGTCTTCTGTCTCCTGCGCCTGGGATTTTCTAGTAGCCCTCCGCTTGTCTTCCCTGAGAGTCTCCTTGTGCGGGCTGCAGGGGAAAGGCG
The DNA here is from genome assembly GCF_009834535.1 of Camelus ferus. NCBI lineage: Eukaryota > Metazoa > Chordata > Mammalia > Artiodactyla > Camelidae > Camelus > Camelus ferus. The sequence goes on along the minus strand of NW_022587827.1, from coordinate 11,973 downwards.
GGGGATGGGCTGGAAATGCAGGTAGCATGTAGCGCCTCCCCCTGGACAGGGGAGGTATTTAGCGGACTTCACCCTGCCAAGGAACACCTGTGTCCCCTGGCAGCTGCGTGGATGGCGGCCCCAATCCTCCACCAAACAATCAGCTGTGTTCCGGAATTCTGAGCATGGGGAGTTTCCATCTTTTGTCTGCAGCGCCTGGGAACTCCTAGGAGCCTTTCGCGTGTCTTCTCCGAGTTTCTCCTTGTGCGGGCTGCCGGGGAAATGTGGGGGATGGGCTGGAAATGCAGGTAGCATGTAGTTCCTCCCCCTGGACTGGGGAGGTATTTAGCGGAATTCCCCCTGCCAGGGAACACCAGTGACCCCAGGCAGCTGCGTGGGGAGCGGCCACAAACTCCCCCACACAGTCAAACGTGTTCCGAAATTCTGATTGTTGGGAGGTTCCGTCTTCAGTGTGCTGCGCCTGGGATCTCCTAGGAGGTATTCGCGTGTCTTTCCAGAAAGTCTCCTAGTGCGGCCTGCCAGGAAATGCGTGGATGTGCTGGAAATGCAGGTAGCATGTAGTGAGTCCCCCTGGACAGTGGAGGTATTTAGCGGAATTCCCCCTTCCAGAGAACACCTGTGACCCCAGGCAGCTGCGTGGAGGGCGGCCCCAAACCTCCCCTACACAGTCAGCCGTGTTCCGGAATTCTGAGCTTGGGGAGTTTCCGTCTTCTTTCTGCAGCGCCTGGGATCTCCTAGGAGCTCTTCACGTGTCTTCCCCAAGAGTCCCCTATTGCGGGGTGCCGGGGAAAGGCGGGGTTGTGCTGGAAATGCAGGTAGCATGTACTGCCTCCCCCTGGACAGGGGAGTTATTTAGCGGACTTCCCCCTGACAGAGAACACCAGTGACCCCACACAGCTGCGTGGAGGGACGGCCCCAAACCTCCCACACACAGTCAGTTGTGTTCCGGAATTCTGAGGGTTGGGAGGTTCCGTATTCTGTCTGCTGCGACTGGGATCTCCTAGGAGCCATTCACGTGTCTTTCCCGAGAGTCTCCTAGTGCGGGCGCCCCGGGAAACGCGGGGGATGGGCTGAAAATGCAGTATCCATGTAGTGCCTCCCTCTGGACAGGGGAGGTATTTAGCGGACTTCCCCCTTGCACCTAAAACCTGCGACCCCAGGCAGCAGCGTGGATGGCGGCCCCAAACCTCCCCGACACAATCAGCCGTGTTTCGGAATTCTGAGCATGGGGAGTTTCCATCTTTTGTCTGCAGCGCCTGGGATCTCCTAGGAACCTTTCGCGTGTCTTCCCCGAGAGTCTCCTAGTGCGGGCTGCAGGGGAAACGCGGGGGATATGCTGGAAATGCAGGTAGCATGTAGTGCCTCCACCTGGACCGGGGGGGGTATTTAGAGGACTTCCCCCTGCCAGGGAACACCAGTGTCAACAGGCAGCTGCGTGGAGGGCAGCCCCAAACATCCACAACACAGTCAGCCGTGTTCCGGAATTCTGAGTGTGGGGAGTTTCCGTCTTCTGTCTGCAGCGCCTGGGATCTCCTAGGAGCCGTTCGCGTGTCTTCCCAGAGTGTCTCCTTGTGCGGGCTGCCGTGAAAGGCGGGGGATGGGCTGGAAATGCAGGTAGCATGTAGATCATCCCCCTGGACAGGGGAGGTATTTAGCGGAATTCCCCCTGCCAGGGAACACCAGTGACCCCAGGCAGCTGCGTGGAGGGACGGCCCCAAACCTCCCACACACAGTCAGCCGTGTTCCGGAATTCTGTGCGTTGGGAGGTTCCGTCTTCTTTCTGCAGCGCCTGGGATCTCCTAGGAGCTCTTCGCGTGTCTTCCCCGAGAGTCTCTTTGTGCGGGCTGCCGGGGAAATGCGGGGGATGGGCTGGAAATGAAGGTAGCGTGTAGTGCCTCCCCCTGGACAGGGGAGGTATTTAGCGGACTTACACCTGCCAGGGAAAACCTGTGACCACAGGCAGCTGCGTGGAGTGCGGCCCCAAACCCCATCACAGTCAGCCGTGTTCCGGAATTCTAAGCGTGGGGAGGTTCCGTCTTCCTTCTAGAGAGCCTGCGATCTCCTAGGAGCCCTTCGAGTGTCTTCCCCAAGAGTCCCCTAGTGCGGGCTGCCGGGGAAAGTCGGGGGATGGGCTGGAAATGCAGGTAGCATGTACTGCCTCCCCCTAGACAGGGGAGGTATTTAGCGGAATTCCCCCTGACAGGGAACACAAGTGACCCCAGGCAGCTGCGTGGAGGGCAGCCCCAAACCTCCACCACAGTCAGAATTGTTCCGGAATTCTGAGAGTGGGGAGGTTCCGTCATCTTTCTGCAGCGCCTGGGATTTCCAAGGAACCATTCGCGTGTCTTCCCCGAGGTTTTCTTTGTGCGGGATGCCGGGGAAATGCGGGGGATGGGCTGGAAATGCAGGTAGCATGTAGTTCCTCCCCCTGGACAGGGGAGGTATTTAGCGGAATTCCCCCTGCCAGGGAACACCAGTGACCCCAGGCAGCTGCGTGGAGAGTGGCCACAAAACTCCCCAACAACGTTAGACGTGTTCAGGAATTCTGAGCGTGGGAAGGTTCCGTCATCTTTCTGCAGCGCCTGGGATCTCCTAGGAACTCTTCGCGTGTCTTCCCCGAGAGTCTCCTTTTGCGGGCTGCCGGGGAAATGCGGGGGATTGGCCGGAAATTCAGGTAGCGTGTAGTGCCTCCCCCTGGACAGGGGAGGTATTTAGCGGAATTCCCCCTGCCAGGGAACACCTGTGAAACCAGGCAGCTCCATGGAGGGCTGCCCCAAAACTCCCCCACACAGTCAGTCGTGTTCCGGAATTCTGAGTGTTGGGAGGTTCCGTCTTCTGTCTCCTGCACCTGGGATCTCCTAGGAGCCCTTCGCGTGTATTCCCCGAGAGTCTCATAATGCGGGCTGCAGGGTAAAAGCGGGGGATGGGCTGGAAATGCAGGTAGCATGTAGTGCCTCCCCCTGGACAGGGGAGGTATTTAGCGGACTTCCTCATGCCAGGTAACACCTGTGTCCCCAGGCAGGTTCGTGGATGGCGGCCCAAAACCTATCCCACACAATGAGCCGTGTTCCGGAATTCTGAGTGTTGGAAGGTTTCGTCTTCTGTCTGCAGCACCTGGGATCTCCTAGGAGCCCTTCGCATGTCTTCCCCGAGATTCTCATAGTGCGGTCTGCAGGAGAAATGCGGGGTATGGGCTGGAAATGCAGGTAGAATGTATAGCCTCCCCTGTCCTGGGGAGGTATTTCGCGGAATTCCTCCTGCCAGGGAACACCTGTGACCCCAGGCAGCTGCGTGGAGGGCAGCCACAAACCTCCAACACAGTCAGACTTGTTCCGGAATTCTGAGCGTGGGGAGGTTCCGTCTTCTGTCTGCAGCGACTGGTATCTCCAAGGAACCATTCGCGTGTCTTCCCCGAGGTTCTCTTTGTGCGGGCTGCCGGGGAAAGGCGGGGGATGGTCTGGTAATGTAGGTAGCATGTAGTGCCTCCCCCTGGATAGGGGAGGTATTTAGCGGACTTCCCCCTGCCAGGGAACACCAGTGACCCCAGGCAGCTGCGTGGAAATCCGCCACAAAATTCCCCACACAGTCAGACGTGTTCCGAAATTATGAGTGTTGGGAGGTTCCGTCTTCTGTCTGCTGCGCCTGGGATTACCTAGGAGCCCTTCACTTGTCTTCCCCGAGAGTCTCCTAGTGCGGGATGCCGGGGAAAATCGGGGGATGGGCTGGAAATTCAGGTAGCATGTAGTGCCTCCCCCTGGACAGGGGAGGTATTTAGCGGAATTCCCCTTGCCAGGGAACACCTGTGACCCCAGGCAGCTGCGTGGAGGGCGGCACCAAAACTCCCGCACACATTCAGCCGTGTTCCGCAATTCTGAGTGTGGAGAGGTTCCGTCTTCTGTCTCCTGCGCCTGGGATTTCCTAGTAGCCCTCCACTTGTCTTCCCTGACAGTCTACTAGTGCGGGCTGCAGGGGAAAGATGGGGAATGGGCTGGAAATGCAGGTAGCATATAGTGCCTCCCCCCGGACAGAGGAGGTATTTGGTGGACTTCCCCCTGCCAGGGAACACCTGTGTCCCCCGGCAGCTGCGTGGATGTCGGCCCCAATCCTCCACCACACAATCAGACGTGTTCCGGAATTCTGAGCATGGGGAGTTTCCATCTTTTGTCTGCAGCGCCTGGGAACTCCTAGGAAACTTTCGCGTGTCTTCCCCGAGATTCTCCTTGTGGTGGCTGCCGGGGAAAGTCGGGGGATGGGCTTGAAATGCAGGTAGCATATATTTCCTCCCCCTGGACAGGGGAGGTATTTAGCGGAATTCCACCTGCCAGGGAACACAAGTGACCCCAGGCAGCTGCGTGGATAGCGGCCACAAACTCCCCCAAACAGTCAGCCGTGTTCCGGAATTCTGAGCTTGGAGAGGTTCCGTCTTCTTCCTGCAGCGCCTGGGATCTCCTAGGAGCTCTTCGCTTGTCTTCCCCGAGAGTCTCCTTGTGCGGGCTGCCGGGGAAATGCGGGGGATGGGCTGGAAATGCAGGTAGCGTGTAGTGCCTCCCCCTGGACAGGAGAGGTATTTAGCGGACTTCCTCCTGCCATGGAACACCTGTGTCCCCAGGCAGGTTCGTGGATGGCGGCCCCAAACCTATCCCACACAATCAGCCGTGTTCCGGAATTCTGAGTGTTGGGAGGTTTCGTCTTCGTTCTGCAGCGCATGGGATCTCCTAGGAGCCCTTCGCATGACTTCCCCGAGGTTCTCATACTGCGGTCTGCAGGTGAAAGCAGGGTGATGGGCTGGAAATGCAGGTAGCATGTAGTGCCACCCCCTGGACTGGGGAGGAATTTCGCGGACTTCCCCCTGCCAGGGAACACCTGTGACCCCAGGCAGCTGCGTGGAGGGCAGCCCCAAACTTCCACCACAGTCAGAATTGTTCCGGAATTCTGAGTGTGGGGAGGTACGTCTTCTTTCTCCTGCGCCTGGGATTTCCTAGTAGCCCTCCACTTGTCTTCCCTGAGGGTCTCCTTGTGCGGGCTGCAGGGGAAAGGCGGGGGATGGGCTGGAAATGCAGGTAGCATGTAGCGCCTCCCCCTGGACGGGGGAGGTATTTAGCGGACTTCCCCCTGCCAAGGAACACCTGTGTCCCCTGGCAACCTCGTGGATGGCGGCCCCAATACTCCACCACACAATCAGCTGTGTTCCGGAATTCTGAGCATGGGGAGTTTCCATCTTTTGTCTGCAGCGCCTGGGAACTCCTAGGAATCTTTCGCGTGTCTTCCCCGAGATTCTCCTTGTGGTGGCTGCCGGGGAAAGGCGGGGGATGGGCTTGAAATGCAGGTAGCATATATTTCCTCCCCCCGGACAGGGGAGGTATTTAGCGGAATTCCCCCTGCCAGGGAACACAAGTGACCCCAGGCAGCTGCGTGGATAGCGGCCACAAACTCCCCCAAACAGTCAGACGTGTTCCGGAATTCTGAGCTTGGAGAGGTTCCGTCTTCTTCCTGCAGCGCCTGGGATCTCCTAGGAGCTCTTCGCTTGTCTTCCCCGAGAGTCTCCTTGTGCGGGCTGCCGGGGAAATGCGGGGGATGGGCTGGAAATGCAGGTAGCGTGTAGTGCCTCCCCCTGGACAGGAGAGGTATTTAGCGGACTTCCTCCTGCCATGGAACACCTGTGTCCCCAGGCAGGTTCGTGGATGTCGGCCCCAAACCTATCCCACACAATCAGCCGTGTTCCGGAATTCTGAGTGTTGGGAGGTTTCGTCTTCGTTCTGCAGCGCATGGGATCTCCTAGGAGCCCTTCGCATGACTTCCCCGAGATTCTCATACTGCGGTCTGCAGGTGAAAGCAGGGTGATGGGCTGGAAATGCAGGTAGCATGTAATGCTTCCCCCTGGACTGGGGAGGTATTTCGCGGACTTCCCCCTGCCAGGGAACACCTGTGACCCCCGGCAGCTGCGTGGAGGGCAGCCCCAAATTTCCACCACAGTCAGAATTGTTCCGGAATTCTGAGTGTGGGGAGGTACGTCTTCTTTCTCCTGCGCCTGGGATTTCCTAGTAGCCCTCCGCTTGTCTTCCCTGAGAGTCTCCTTGTGCGGGCTGCAGGGGAAAGGCGGGGGATGGGCTGGAAATGCAGGTAGCATGTAGCGCCTCCCCCTGGACAGGGGAGGTATTTAGCGTACTTCCCCCTCCCAGGGATCACCTGTGACCCCAGGCAGCTGCGTGGAGCTCGGCACCAAACCTCCCCTACACAGTCAGCCGTGTTCCGGAATTCTGAGCGGATGGAGGTTCCGTCTTGTGTTTGCAGCGCCTGGGATCTTAAAGGAACTAGTCGCGTGTCTTCCCCTTGGGTCTCATTGTGCGGGATGCCGGGGAAAGTTGGGGGAAGTGCTGGAAATACAGGTAGCATTTAGTTCCTCCCCCTGGACAGGGGAGGTATTTAGCGGAATTCCCCTTGCCAGGGAACACCAGTGACCCCAGGCAGCTGCGTTGTGAGTGGCCACAAAACTCCCCAACACAGTCAGACGTGTTCCGGGATTCTGAGTGTTGGGAGGTTCCGTCTTCTGTCTGCTGCGCCTGGGATTTCCTAGGAGCCATTCACTTGTCTTCCCTGAGAGTCTACTAGTGCGGGCTGCAGGGGAAAGGCGGAGGATGGGCTGGAAATGCAGGTAGCATGTAGTGCCTCCCCCTGGACAGGGGAGATATTTAGCGGACTTCCCCCTGCCAGGGAACACCTGTGTCCCCAGGCAGCTGCGTGGATGGCGGCCCCAAACCTCCCCGACACAATCAGCCGTGTTTCGGAATTCTGAGCATGGGGAGTTTCCATCTTTTGTCTGCAGCGCCTCGGATCTCCTAGGAGCCTTTCGCCTGTCTTCCCCGAGAGTCTCCTAGTGCGGGCTGCAGGGGAAATGCGGGGGATGTGCTGGAAATGCAGGTAGCATGTAGTGCCTCCACCTGGTCCGGGGGGGTATTTAGAGGAATTCCCCCTGCCAGGGAACACCAGTGACCCCAGGCAGCTGCGTGGAGTGCGGCCCCAAACCCCCTCACTGTCAGCCGTGTTCCGGAATTCTAAGCGTGGGGAGGTTCCGTCTTCATTCTGGAGAGCCTGGGATCTCCTAGGAGCCCTTCGAGTGTCTTCCCCAAGATTCCCCTAGTGCGGGCTGCCGGGGAAAGTCGGGGGATGGGCTGGAAATGCAGGTAGCATGTAATGCCTCCCCCTAGACAGGGGAGGTATTTAGCGGACTTCCCCCTGACAGGGAACACAAGTGACCCCAGGCAGCTGCGTGGAGGGCAGCCCCAAACCTCCACCACAGTCAGAATTGTTCCGGAATTCTGAGAGTGGGGAGGTTCCGTCTTCTTTCTGCAGCGCCTGGGATTTCCAAGGAACCATTCACGTGTCTTCCCCGAGGTTTTCTTTGTGCGGTATGCCGGGGAAATGCGGGGGATTGGCTGGAAATTCAGGTAGCGTGTAGTGCCTCCCCCTGGACAGGGGAGGTATTTAGCGGAATTCCCCCTGCCAGGGAACACCTGTGAAACCAGGCAGCCCCATGGAGGGCTGCCCCAAAACTCCCCCACACAGTCAGCCGTGTTCCGGAATTCTGAGTGTGGGGAGGTTCCGTCTTCTGTCTCCTGCGCCTGGGATTTCCTAGTAGCCCTCCACTTGTCTTCCCTGAGAGTCTACTAGTGCGGGCTGCAGGGGAAAGGCGGGGGATGGGCTGGAAATGCAGGTAGCATTTAGTTCCTCCCCCTGGACTGGGGAGGTATTTAGCGGAATTCCCCCTGCCAGGGAACACCAGTGACCCCAGGCAGCTGCGTGGGGAGCGGCCACAAACTCCCCCACACAGTCAGACGTGTTCCGAAATTCTGATTGTTGGGAGGTTCCGTCTTCAGTGTGCTGCGCCTGGGATCTCCTAGGAGGTATTCGCGTGTCTTTCCAGAAAGTCTCCTAGTGCGGCCTGCCAGGAAATGCGTGGATGTGCTGGAAATGCAGGTAGCATGTAGTGAGTCCCCCTGGACAGTGGAGGTATTTAGCGGAATTCCCCCTTCCAGAGAACACCTGTGACCCCAGGCAGCTGCGTGGAGGGCGGCCCCAAACCTCCCCTACACAGTCAGCCGTGTTCCGGAATTCTGAGCTTGGGGAGTTTCCGTCTTCTTTCTGCAGCGCCTGGGATCTCCTAGGAGCTCTTCACGTGTCTTCCCTAAGAGTCCCCTATTGCGGGGTGCCGGGGAAAGGCGGGGTTGTGCTGGAAATGCAGGTAGCATGTACTGCCTACCCCTGGACAGGGGAGTTATTTAGCGGACTTCCCCCTGACAGAGAACACCAGTGACCCCACACAGCTGCGTGGAGGGACGGCCCCAAACCTCCCACACACAGTCAGTTGTGTTCCGGAATTCTGAGGGTTGGGAGGTTCCGTATTCTGTCTGCTGCGACTGGGATCTCCTAGGAGCCATTCACGTGTATTTCCCGAGAGTCTCCTAGTGCGGGCGCCCCGGGAAACGCGGGGGATGGGCTGAAAATGCAGTATCCATGTAGTGCCTCCCTCTGGACAGGGGAGGTATTTAGCGGACTTCCCCCTTGCACCTAAAACCTGCGACCCCAGGCAGCAGCGTGGATGGCGGCCCCAAACCTCCCCAACACAATCAGCCGTGTTTCGGAATTCTGAGCATGGGGAGTTTCCATCTTTTGTCTGCAGCGCCTGGGATCTCCTAGGAACCTTTCGCGTGTCTTCCCCGAGAGTCTCCTAGTGCGGGCTGCAGGGGAAATGCGGGGGATATGCTGGAAAAGCAGGTAGCATGTAGTGCCTCCACCTGGACCGGGGGGGGTATTTAGAGGACTTCCCCCTGCCAGGGAACACCAGTGTCAACAGGCAGCTGCGTGGAGGGCAGCCCCAAACATCCACAACACAGTCAGCCGTGTTCCGGAATTCTGAGTGTGGGGAGTTTCCGTCTTCTGTCTGCAGCTCCTGGGATCTCCTAGGAGCCGTTCGCGTGTCTTCCCAGAGTGTCTCCTTGTGCGGGCTGCCGTGAAAGGCGGGGGATGGGCTGGAAATGCAGGTAGCATGTAGATCATCCCCCTGGACAGGGGAGGTATTTAGCGGAATTCCCCCTGCCAGGGAACACCAGTGACCCCAGGCAGCTGCGTGGAGGGATGGCCCCAAACCTCCCACACACAGTCAGCCGTGTTCCAGAATTCTGTGCGTTGGGAGGTTCCGTCTTCTTTCTGCAGCGCCTGGGATCTCCTAGGAGCTCTTCGCGTGTCTTCCCCGAGAGTCTCTTTGTGCGGGCTGCCGGGGAAATGCGGGGGATGGGCTGGAAATGAAGGTAGCGTGTAGTGCCTCCCCCTGGACAGGGGAGGTATTTAGCGGACTTACACCTGCCAGGGAAAACCTGTGACCACAGGCAGCTGCGTGGAGTGCGGCCCCAAACCCCATCACAGTCAGCCGTGTTCCGGAATTCTAAGCGTGGGGAGGTTCCGTCTTCCTTCTAGAGAGCCTGCGATCTCCTAGGAGCCCTTCGAGTGTCTTCCCCAAGAGTCCCCTAGTGCGGGCTGCCGGGGAAAGTCGGGGGATGGGCTGGAAATGCAGGTAGCATGTACTGCCTCCCCCTAGACAGGGGAGGTATTTAGCGGAATTCCCCCTGACAGGGAACACAAGTGACCCCAGGCAGCTGCGTGGAGGGCAGCCCCAAACCTCCACCACAGTCAGAATTGTTCCGGAATTCTGAGAGTGGGGAGGTTCCGTCATCTTTCTGCAGCGCCTGGGATTTCCAAGGAACCATTCGCGTGTCTTCCCCGAGGTTTTCTTTGTGCGGGATGCCGGGGAAATGCGGGGGATGGGCTGGAAATGCAGGTAGCATGTAGTTCCTCCCCCTGGACAGGGGAGGTATTTAGCGGAATTCCCCCTGCCAGGGAACACCAGTGACCCCAGGCAGCTGCGTGGAGAGTGGCCACAAAACTCCCAACACCGTTAGACGTGTTCAGGAATTCTGAGCGTGGGAAGGTTCCGTCATCTTTCTGCAGCGCCTGGGATCTCCTAGGAACTCTTCGCGTGTCTTCCCCGAGAGTCTCCTTTTGCGGGCTGCCGGGGAAATGCGGGGGATTGGCCGGAAATTCAGGTAGCGTGTAGTGCCTCCCCCTGGACAGGGGAGGTATTTAGCGGAATTCCCCCTGCCAGGGAACACCTGTGAAACCAGGCAGCTCCATGGAGGGCTGCCCCAAAACTCCCCCACACAGTCAGTCGTGTTCCGGAATTCTGAGTGTTGGGAGGTTCCGTCTTCTGTCTCCTGCACCTGGGATCTCCTAGGAGCCCTTCGCGTGTATTCCCCGAGAGTCTCATAATGCGGGCTGCAGGGTAAAAGCGGGGGATGGGCTGGAAATGCAGGTAGCATGTAGTGCCTCCCCTGGACAGGGGAGGTATTTAGCGGACTTCCTCATGCCAGGTAACACCTGTGTCCCCAGGCAGGTTCGTGGATGGCGGCCCAAAACCTATCCCACACAATGAGCCGTGTTCCGGAATTCTGAGTGTTGGAAGGTTTCGTCTTCTGTCTGCAGCGCCTGGGATCTCCTAGGAGCCCTTCGCATGTCTTCCCCGAGATTCTCATAGTGCGTTCTGCAGGAGAAATGCGGGGTATGGGCTGGAAATGCAGGTAGAATGTATAGCCTCCCCTGTCCTGGGGAGGTATTTCGCGGAATTCCTCCTGCCAGGGAACACCTGTGACCCCAGGCAGCTGCGTGGAGGGCAGCCACAAACCTCCAACACAGTCAGACTTGTTCCGGAATTCTGAGCGTGGGGAGGTTCCGTCTTCTGTCTGCAGCGACTGGTATCTCCAAGGAACCATTCGCGTGTCTTCCCCGAGGGTCTCTTTGTGCGGGCTGCCGGGGAAAGGCGGGGGATGGTCTGGTAATGTAGGTAGCATGTAGTGCCTCCCCCTGGATAGGGGAGGTATTTAGCGGACTTCCCCCTGCCAGGGAACACCAGTGACCCCAGGCAGCTGCGTGGAAATCCGCCACAAAATTCCCCACACAGTCAGACGTGTTCCGGAATTATGAGTGTTGGGAGGTTCCCTCTTCTGTCTGCTGCGCCTGGGATTACCTAGGAGCCCTTCACTTGTCTTCCCCGAGAGTCTCCTAGTGCGGGATGCCGGGGAAAATCGGGGGATGGGCTGGAAATTCAGGTAGCATGTAGTGCCTCCCCCTGGACAGGGGAGGTATTTAGCGGAATTCCCCTTGCCAGGGAACACCTGTGACCCCAGGCAGCTGCGTGGAGGGCGGCACCAAAACTCCCGCACACATTCAGCCGTGTTCCGCAATTCTGAGTGTGGAGAGGTTCCGTCTTCTGTCTCCTGCGCCTGGGATTTCCTAGTAGCCCTCCACTTGTCTTCCCTGACAGTCTACTAGTGCGGGCTGCAGGGGAAAGACGGGGAATGGGCTGGAAATGCAGGTAGCATATAGTGCCTCCCCCCGGACAGAGGAGGTATTTGGGGACTTCCCCCTGCCAGGGAACACCTGTGTCCCCCGGCAGCTGCGTGGATGTCGGCCCCAATCCTCCACCACACAATCAGACGTGTTCCGGATTCTGAGCATGGGGAGTTTCCATCTTTTGTCTGCAGCGCCTGGGAACTCCTAGGAAACTTTCGCGTGTCTTCCCCGAGATTCTCCTTGTGGTGGCTGCCGGGGAAAGTCGGGGGATGGGCTTGAAATGCAGGTAGCATATATTTCCTCCCTGGACAGGGGAGGTATTTAGCGGAATTCCACCTGCCAGGGAACACAAGTGACCCCAGGCAGCTGCGTGGATAGCGGCCACAAACTCCCCCAAACAGTCAGCCGTGTTCCGGAATTCTGAGCTTGGAGAGGTTCCGTCTTCTTCCTGCAGCGCCTGGGATCTCCTAGGAGCTCTCGCTGGTCTTCCCCGAGAGTCTCCTGTGCGGGCTGCCGGGGAAATGCGGGGGATGGGCTGGAAATGCAGGTAGCGTGTAGTGCCTCCCCCTGGAC
>NW_022587826.1:0-48024 GCF_009834535.1 Camelus ferus | reverse complement strand
GTGAAAAGAAACTTTGTGTTCCCAACAAGCTAGGTGAAGGGCGGCTTTCACACACACATATCTCTCAGAACTGAGCATGTGGAGAGACGTTCGTTCATCTAGCACAAAGAAACGGGTTGCAGGAGAAACTTTTACTCTGGTATGTCAGTCTGTTTCCTAGTGCAGGTTTGAAGTTCCTGCAGTTTTCACTGTAAATCCGAGTTGGAGCTAGTACCTCCCATTATATATGTATGGTGTGTAGTTTGCAAGTGAAAAGAAACTTTGTGTTCCCAACAAGCTACATGAAGGACGGCTTTCACACACACTTATCTCTCAGAACTGAGCATGTGGAGAGACGTTCATTCATCTAGCACAAAGGGAACGGGTTGCAGGAAAAACTTTTACTCTGGTTTCTCAGTCTGTTTCCTACTGCCGGTTAGAAGTTCCTGCAGTTTTCACTGTAAAACCGAGTTGGAGCTCTTACCTCCCCATATATATGTAAGGAGTGGAGTTTGCAACTGAAAAGAAACTTTTTGTTCCCTACAAGCTACTTGAAGGACGGCTTTCACACACACATATCTCTCAGAACTGAGCATGTGGAGAGACGTTCGTTCATCTAGCACAAAGGAAACAGGTTGCAGGAGAAACTTTTACCCTGGTTTCTCAGTCTGTTTCCTAGTGCCGGTTTGAAGTTCCTGCAGTTTTCACTGTAAAAGCGAGTTGGAGCTTGTACCTCCCATTATATTTGTATGGAGTGAAGTTTGCAACTGAAAAGAAACTTTGTGTTCCCAACAAGCTAGGTGAAGGACGGCTTCACACACACTTATCTCTCAGAACTGAGAATGTGGAGAGACGTTCGTTCATCTAGCACAAAGGGAACGGGTTGCAAGAGAACTTTTACTCTGGTTTCTCAGTCAGTTTCCTAGTGCCGATTTGAAGTTCCTGCAGTTTTCACTGTAAAACAGAGTTGGAGTTAGTACCTCCCTATATATATGTATGGAGTGGAATTTGCTATTGAAAAGAAACTGTGTTCCCAAAAAGCTAGGTGAAGGACGGCTTTCATACACACTTATCTCTCAGAACTGAGCATGTGGAGAGACGTTCGTTCATCTAGCACAAAGGGAACGGGTTGCAGGAGAAAGTTTTACTCTGGTTTCTCCGTCTGTTTCCTACTGCCGGTTTGAAGTTCCTGCAGTTTTCACTGTAAAACCGAGTTTGAGCTCATACCTCCCCATATATATGTATGGAATGGAGTTTGCAACTGAAAAGAAACTTTGTGTTCCCAACAAGTTAGGTGAAGGACGGCTTTCACACACACTTATCTCTCAGAACTGAGCATGTGGAGAGACGTTCGTTCATCTAGCACAAAGGGGACGGTTTGCAGGAAAAATTTTAGTCTGGATTATCAGTCTGTTTCCTACTGCCGGTTTGAAGTTCCTGCAGTTTTCTCTGTAAAACGGAGTTTGAGCTCGTACCTCCCCATATATATGTATGGAATGGAGTTTGCAACTGAAAAGAACCTTTTTGTTCCCTACAGCTACGTGAAGGACGGCTTTCACACACACATATCTCTCAGAACTGAGCATGTGGAGAGACGTTCGTTCATCTAGCACAAAGGGAACGGGTTGCAGGAGAAACTTTTACTCTGGTTTCTCAGTCTGTTTCCTAGTGCCGGTTTGAAGTTCCTGCAGTTTTCACTGTAAAACCGAGTTGGAGCTAGTACCTCCCCATATATATGTATGGAGTGGATTTTGCAAGTGAAAAGAAACTTTGTGTTCCCAACAAGCTAGGGGAAGGACGGCTTTCACACACACTTATCTCTCAGAACTGAGCATGTGGAGAGACTGTTCGTTCATCTAGCACAAAGGGAACGGGTTGAAGGAGAAACTTTTACTCTGGTTTCTCAGTCTGTTTCCTAGTGCCGGTTTGAAGTTCCTGCAGTTTTCACTGTAAATACGAGTTGGAGCTAGTACCTCCCCATATATATGTATGGAGTGGAGTTTGCAACTGAAAAGAAACTTTGTGTTCCCAACAAGCTAGGTGAAGGACGGCTTTCATACACACTTATCTCTCAGAACTGAGCATGTGGAGAGACGTTCGTTCCTCTAGCACAAAGGGAACGGGTTGCAGTTGAAACTTTTACTCTGGTTTCTCAGTCTGTTTCCTAGTGCCGGTATGAATTTCCTGCAGTTTTCACTGTAAATACGAGTTGGAGCTAGTACCTCCCCATAAATATGTATGGAGTGGAATTTGCAAGTGAAAAGAAACTTTGTGTTCCCAACCAGCTAGCTGAAGGACGGCTTTCACACACACTTATCTCTCAGAACTGAGCATGTGGAGAGACGTTCGTTCATCTAGCACAAAGGAACGGTTTGCAGGAGAAACTTTTACTCTGGTTTCTCAGTCTTTTTCCTAGTGCCGGTTTGATGTTCCTGCAGTTTTCACTGTAAAACCGAGTTGGAGCTAGTACCTCCCATTATATATGTATGGAGTGTAGTTTTCAAGTGAAAAGAAACTTTGTGTTCCCAACAAGCTAGGTGAAGGACTGCTTTCACACACACATATCTCTCAGAACTTAGCATGTGAAGAGACGTTCATTCATCTAGCACAAATGGAACTTGTTGTAGGAGAAACTTTTACTCTGGTTTCTCAGTCTGTTTCCTAGTGCCGGTTTGAAGTTCCTGCAGTTTTCACTGTAAAACCGAGTTGGAGCTAGTACCCCCCATATATATGTATGGAGTGGAGTTTGCAACTGAAAAGAAACTTTGTGTTCCCAACAAGCTAGGTGAAGGACGGCTTTCACACACACTTATCTCTCAGAACTGAGCATGTGAGAGACGTTCGTTCATCTAGCACAAAGGGAACGGGTTGCAGGAGAAACTTTTACTCTGGTTTCTCAGTCTGTTTCCTAGTGCCGGTTTGAAGTTCCTGCAGTTTTCACTGTAAAACCGAGTTGGAGCTAGTACCTCCCCATATATATGTATGGAGTGGAGTTTGCAAGTGAAAAGAAACTTTGTGTTCCCAACAAGCTAGGTGAAGGACGGCTTTCACACACACTTATCTCTCAGAACTGAGCATGTGGAGAGACGTTCGTTCATCTAGCACAAAGGGAACGGGTTGCAGGAGGAAACTTTTACTCTGGTTTCTCAGTCTGTTTCCTAGTGCCGGTTTGAAGTTCCTGCAGTTTTCACTGTAAAACCGAGTTGGAGCTAGTACCTCCCCATATATATGTATGGAGTGGATTTTGCAAGTGAAAAGAAACTTTGTGTTCCCAACAAGCTAGGTGAAGGACGGCTTTCACACACACTTATCTCTCAGAACTGAGCATGTGGAGAGACGTTCGTTCATCTAGCACAAAGGGAACGGGTTGCAGGAGAAACTTTTACTCTGGTTTCTCAGTCTGTTTCCTACTGCCGGTTTGAAGTTCCTGCAGTTTTCACTGTAAATCCGAGTTGGAGCTAGTACCTCCCCATATAATATGTATGGAGTGGAGTTTGCAACTGAAAAGAAACTTTGTGTTCCCAACAAGCTAGGTGAAGGACGGCTTTCACACACATCTTATCTCTCAGAACTGAGCATGTGGAGAGACGTTCGTTCATCTAGCACAAAGGGAACGGGTTGCAGGAGAAACTTTTACTCTGGTTTCTCAGTGTGTTTCCTAGTGCCGGTTTGAAGTTCCTGCGGTTTTCACTGTAAATCCGAGTTGGAGCTAGAACCTCCCCATATATATGTATGGAGTGGAGTTTGCAACTGAAAAGAAACTTTGTGTTCCCAACAAGCTACGTGAAGGACGGCTTTCACACACAAATATTTCTCAGAATTGAGCATGTGGATAGACCTTCGTTCATTTAGCACAAAGGAAACGGGTTGCAGGGAAACTTTTACTCTGGTTTCTCAGTCTGTTTCCTAGTGCCGGTTTGAAGTTCCTGTAGTTTTCTCTGTAAAACCGAGTTTGAGCTCTTACCTCCCCATATATATGTATGGAATGGAGTTTGCAACTGAAAAGCAACTTTGTGTTCCCAACAAGCTAGTTGAAGGACGGCTTTCACACACATGTATCTCTCAGAACTGAGCATGTGGAGAGACGTTCGTTCATCTAGCACAAAGGGAAAGGGTTGAAGGAGAAAATTTTACTCTAATTTCACAGTCTGTTTCCTAGTGCCGGTTTGAAGTTCCTGCAGTTTTCACTGTAAAACCGAGTTGGAGATAGTACCTCCCCATATATATGTATGGAGTGGAATTTGCAAGTGAAAAGAAACTTTGTGTTCCCAACAAGCTAGGTGAAGGACGGCTTTCACACACACTTATCTCTCAGAACTGAGCATGTGGAGAGACGTTCGTTCATCTAGCACAAAGGGAAAGGGTTGCAGGAGAAAATTTTACTCTGGTTTCTCAGTCTGTTTCCTAGTGCCGGTTTGAAGTTTCCTGCAGTTTTCACTGTAAAACGAGTTGGAGCTAGTACCTCCCCATATATATTGTATGGAGTGGAGTTTGCAAGTGAAAAGAAACTTTGTGTTCCCAACAAGCTAGCTGAAGGACGGCTTTCACACACACTTATCTCTCAGAACTGAGCATGTGGAGAGACGTTCGTTCATCTAGCACAAAGGGAACGGTTTGCAGGAGAAACTTTTACTCTGGTTTCTCAGTCTGTTTCCTAGTGCCGGTTTGAAGTTCCTGCAGTTTTCACTGTAAAACCGAGTTGGAGCTAGTACCTCCCCATATATATGTATGGAGTGGAGTTTGCAAGTGAAAAGAAACTTTGTGTTCCCAACAAGCTAGGTGAAGGACGGCTTTCACACACACTATCTCTCAGAACTGAGCATGTGGAGAGACGTTCGTTCATCTAGCACAAAGGGAACGGGTTGCAGGAGAAACTTTTACTCTGGTTTCTCAGTCTGTTTCCTAGTGCCGGTTTGAAGTTCCTGCAGTTTTCACTGTAAAACCGAGTTGGAGCTAGTACCATCCCCATATATATGTATGGAGTGGAGTTTGCAACTGAAAAGAAACTTTGTGTTCCCAACAAGCTAGTTGAAGGACGGCTTTCACACACACTTATCTCTCAGAACTGAGCATGTGGAGAGACGTTCGTTCATCTAGCACAAAGGGAACGGGTTGCAGGAGAAACTTTTACTCTGGTTTCTCAGTCTGTTTCCTAGTGCCGGTTTGAAGTTCCTGCAGTTTTCACTGTAAAACCGAGTTTGAGCTAGTACCTCCCCATATATATGTATGGAGTGGAGTTTGCAAGTGAAAAGAAACTTTGTGTTCCCAACAAGCTAGGTGAAGGACGGCTTTCACACACACATTATCTCTCAGAACTGAGCATGTGGAGAGACGTTCGTTCATCTAGCACAAAGGGAACGGTTTGCAGGAGAAACTTTTACTCTGGATTTCTCAGTCTGTTTCCTAGTGCCGGTTTGAAGTTCCTGCAGTTTTCACTGTAAAACCGAGTTGGAGCTAGTACCTCCCCATATATATGTATGGAGTGGAGTTTGCAACTGAAAGAAACTTTGTGTTCCCAACAAGCTAGGTGAAGGACGGCTTTCACACACACTTATCTCTCAGAACTGAGCATGTGGAGAGACGTTCGTTCATCTAGCACAAAGGGAACGGGTTGCAGGAGAAACTTTTACTCTGGTTTCTCAGTCTGTTTCCTAGTGCCGGTTTGAAGTTCCTGCAGTTTTCACTGTAAAACCGAGTTGGAGCTAGTACCTCCCCATAATATGTATGGAGTGGAAGTTTGCAAGTGAAAAGAAACTTTGTGTTCCCAACAAGCTAGCTGAAGGACGGCTTTCACACACACTTATCTCTCAGAACTGAGCATGTGGAGAGACGTTCGTTCATCTAGCACAAAGGGAACGGTTTGCAGGAGAAACTTTTACTCTGGTTTCTCAGTCTGTTTCCTAGTGCCGGTTTGAAGTTCCTGCAGTTTTCACTGTAAAACCGAGTTGGAGCTAGTACCTCCCATATATATGTATGGAGTGGAGTTTGCAAGTGAAAAGAAACTTTGTGTTCCCAACAAGCTAGGTGAAGGACGGCTTTCACACACACATATCTCTCAGAACTGAGCATGTGGAGAGACGTTCTTTCATCTAGCACAAATGGAACGGTTGCAGGAGAAACTTTTACTCTGGTTTCTCAGTCTGTTTCCTAGTGCCGGTTTGAATGTTCCTGCAGTTTTCACTGTAAAACCGAGTTGGAGCTAGTACCTCCCCATATATATGTATGGAGTGGAGTTTGCAACTGAAAAGAAACTTTGTGTTCCCAACAAGCTAGTGAAGGACGGCTTTCACACACACTTATCTCTCAGAACTGAGCATGTGGAGAGACGTTCGTTCATCTAGCACAAAGGGAACGGGTTGCAGGAGAAACTTTTACTCTGGTTTCTCAGTCTGTTTCCTAGTGCCGGTTTGAAGTTCCTGCAGTTTTCACTGTAAAACCGAGTTGGAGCTCTTACCTCCCCATATATATGTAAGGAGTGGAGTTTGCAACTGAAAAGAAACTTTGTGTTCCCTACAAGCTAGGTGAAGGACGGCTTTCACACACACATATCTCTCAGAACTGAGCATGTGGAGAGACGTTCGTTCATCTAGCACAAAGGGAACGGTTGCAGGAGAAACTTTTACTCTGGTTTCTCAGTCTGTTTCCTAGTGCCGGTTTGAAGTTCCTGCAGTTTTCACTGTAAAAGCGAGTTGGAGCTTGTACCTCCCATTATATTGTATGGAGTGGAGTTTGCAACTGAAAAGAAACTTTGTGTTCCCAACAAGCTAGGTGAAGGACGGCTTTCACACACACTTATCTCTCAGAACTGAGCATGTGGAGAGACGTTCGTTCATCTAGCACAAAGGGAACGGGTTGCAAGAGAAACTTTTACTCTGGTTTCTCAGTCAGTTTCCTAGTGCCGGTTTGAAGTTCCTGCAGTTTTCACTGTAAAACAGAGTTGGAGTTAGTACCTCCCTATATATATGTATGGAGTGGAATTTGCTATTGAAAAGAAACTTGTGTTCCCAAAAAGCTAGGTGAAGGACGGCTTTCATACACACTTATCTCTCAGAACTGAGCATGTGGAGAGACGTTCGTTCATCTAGCACAAAGGGAACGGGTTGCAGGAGAAACTTTTACTCTGGTTTCTCAGTCTGTTTCCTACTGCCGGTTTGAAGTTCCTGCAGTTTTCACTGTAAAACCGAGTTTGAGCTCATACCTCCCCATATATATGTATGGAATGGAGTTTGCAACTGAAAAGAAACTTTGTGTTCCCAACAAGCTAGGTGAAGGACGGCTTTCACACACACTTATCTCTCAGAACTGAGCATGTGGAGAGACGTTCGTTCATCTAGCACAAAGGGAACGGTTTGCAGGAGAAAATTTTACTCTGGTTTCTCAGTCTGTTTCCTACTGCCGGTTTGAAGTTCCTGCAGTTTTCACTGTAAAACGAGTTTGAGCTAGTACCTCCCCATATATATGTATGGAGTGGAGTTTGCAACTGAAAAGAAACTTTGTGTTCCCAACAAGCTAGGTGAAGGACGGCTTTCACACACACTTATCTCTCAGAACTGAGCATGTGGAGAGGCCGTTCGTTCATCTAGCACAAAAGGAACGGGTTGAAGTAGAAACTTTTACTCTGGTTTCTCAGTCTGTTTCCTAGTGCCGGTTTGAAGTTCCTGCAGTTTTCACTGTAAAACGGTGTTGGAACTAGTACCTCCCCATATATATGTATGGAGTGGAGTTTGCAAGTGAAAAGAAACTTTGTGTTTCCAACAAGCTAGGTGAAGTACGGCTTTCATACACACTTATACCTCAGAACTGAGCATGTGGAGAGACGTTCGTTCATCTAGCACAAAGGGAACGGGTTGCAGGAGAAAATTTTACTCTGGTTTCTCAGTCTGTTTCCTAGTGCCGGTTTGATGTTCCTGCAGTTTTCACTGTAAAACCGAGTTGGAGCTAGTACCTCCCATTATATATGTATGGAGTGTAGTTTGCAAGTGAAAAGAAACTTTGTGTTCCCAACAAGCTAGGTGAAGGACGGCTTTCACACACACTTATCTCTCAGAACTGAGCATGTGGAGAGACGTTCGTTCATCTAGCACAAAGGGAACGGGTAGCATGAGAAACTTTTACTCTGGTTTCTCAGTCTGTTTCCTACTGCCGGTTTGAAGTTCCTGCAGTTTTCACTGCAAAACCGAGTTGGAGCTCGTACCTCCCGATATATATGTAAGGAGTGGAGTTTGCAACTGAAAAGAACCTTTTTGTTCCCTACAAGCTACTTGAAGGACGGCTTTCACACACACATATCTCTCAGAACTGAGCATGTGGAGAGACGTTCGTTCATCTAGCACAAAGGGAACGGGTTGCAGGAGAAACTTTTACTCTGGTTTCTCAGTCTGTTTCCTAGTGCCGGTTTGAAGTTCCTGCACTTTTCACTGTAAAACCGAGTTGGAGCTTGTACCTCCCCATATATACGTATGGAGTGGATTTTGCAACTGAAAAGATACTTTGTGTTCCCAACAAGCAGGGGAAGGACGGCTTTCACACACAATTCTCTCTCAGAACTGAGCATGTGGAGAGATGTTCGTTCATCTAGCACAAAGGGAACGGGTTGAAGGAGAATCTTTTACTCTGGTTTCTCAGTCTGTTTCCTAGTGCCGGTTTGAAGTTCCTGCCGTTTTCACTGTAAATACGAGTTGGAGCTAGTACCTCCCCATATATATGTATGGAGTGGAGTTTGCAACTGAAAAGAAACTTTGTGTTCCCAACAAGCTAGGTGAAAGGACGGCTTTCACACACACTTATCTCTCAGAACTGAGCATGTGGAGAGACGTTCGTTCATCTAGCACAAAGGGAACGGGTTGCAGGAGAAACTTTTACTCTGGTTTCTCAGTCTGTTTCCTAGTGCCGGTTATGAATTTCCTGCAGTTTTCACTGTAAAACCGAGTTGGAGCTAGTACCTCCCCATATATATGTATGGAGTGGAGTTTGCAAGTGAAAAGAAACTTTGTGTTCCCAACAAGCTAGGTGAAGGACGGCTTTCACACACACTTATCTCTCAGAACTGAGCATGTGGAGAGACGTTCGTTCATCTAGCACAAAGGGAACGGGTTGCAGGAGAAACTTTTACTCTGGTTTCTCAGTCTGTTTCCTAGTGCCGGTTTGAAGTTCCTGCAGTTTTCACTGTAAAACCGAGTTGGAGCTAGTACCTCCCATTATATATGTATGGAGTGGAGTTTGCAAGTGAAAAGAAACTTTGTGTTCCCAACAAGCTAGGTGAAGGACGGCTTTCACACACACTTATCTCTCAGAACTGAGCATGTGGAGAGACGTTCGTTCATCTAGCACAAAGGGAACGGGTTGCAGGAGAAACTTTTACTCTGGTTTCTCAGTCTGTTTCCTAGTGCCGGTTTGAAGTTCCTGCAGTTTTCACTGTAAAACCGAGTTGGAGCTAGTACCTCCCCATATATATGTATGGAGTGGAGTTTGCAACTGAAAAGAAACTTTGTGTTCCCAACAAGCTAGGTGAAGGACGGCTTTCACACACACTTATCTCTCAGAACTGAGCATGTGGAGAGACGTTCGTTCATCTAGCACAAAGGGAACGGGTTGCAGGAGAAACTTTTACTCTGGTTTCTCAGTCTGTTTCCTAGTGCCGGTTTGAAGTTCCTGCAGTTTTCACTGTAAAACCGAGTTGGAGCTAGTACCTCCCCATATATATGTATGGAGTGGAGTTTGCAACTGAAAAGGAACTTTGTGTTCCCAACAAGCTAGGTGAAGGACGGCTTTCACACACACTTATCTCTCAGAACTGAGCATGTGGAGAGACGTTCGTTCATCTAGCACAAAGGGAACGGGTTGCAGGAGAAACTTTTACTCTGGTTTCTCAGTCTGTTTCCTAGTGCCGGTTTGAAGTTCCTGCAGTTTTCACTGTAAAACCGAGTTGGAGCTAGTACCTCCCCATATATATGTATGGAGTGGATTTTGCAACTGAAAAGAAACTTTGTGTTCCCAACAAGCTAGGTGAAGGACGGCTTTCACACACACTTATCTCTCAGAACTGAGCATGTGGAGAGACGTTCGTTCATCTAGCACAAAGGGAACGGGTTGCAGGAGAAACTTTTACTCTGGTTTCTCAGTCTGTTTCCTAGTGCCGGTTTGAAGTTCCTGCAGTTTTCACTGTAAAACCGAGTTGGAGCTAGTACCTCCCCATATATATGTATGGAGTGGAGTTTGCAACTGAAAAGAAACTTTGTGTTCCCAACAAGCTAGGTGAAGGACGGCTTTCACACACACTTATCTCTCAGAACTGAGCATGTGGAGAGACGTTCGTTCATCTAGCACAAAGGGAACGGGTTGCAGGAGAAACTTTTACTCTGGTTTCTCAGTCTGTTTCCTAGTGCCGGTTTGAAGTTCCTGCAGTTTTCACTGTAAATCCGAGTTGGAGCTAGTACCTCCCCATATATATGTATGGAGTGGAGTTTGCAACTGAAAAGAAACTTTGTGTTCCCAACAAGCTAGTGAAGGACGGCTTTCACACACAACTTATTCTCAGAACTGAGCATGTGGAGAGACGTTCGTTCATCTAGCACAAAGGAACGGGTTGCAGGAGAAACTTTTACTCTGGTTTCTCAGTCTGTTTCCTAGTGCCGGTTTGAAGTTCCTGCAGTTTTCACTGTAAAACCGAGTTGGAGCTAGTACCTCCCCATATATATGTATGGAGTGGAGTTTGCAACTGAAAAGCAAACTTTGTGTTCCCAACAAGCTAGGTGAAGGACGGCTTTCACACACATGTATCTCTCAGAACTGAGCATGTGGAGAGACGTTCGTTCATCTAGCACAAATGGAACGGGTTGCAGTAGAAACTTTACTCTGGTTTCTCAGTCTGTTTCCTAGTGCCGGTTTGAAGTTCCTGCAGTTTTCACTGTAAAACCGTGTTGGAAATAGTACCTACCCATATATATGTATGGAGTGGAGTTTGCAAGTGAAAAGAAACTTTGTGTTCCCAACAAGCTAGGTGAAGGACGGCTTTCATACACACTTATCTCTCAGAACTGAGCATGTGGAGAGACGTTCGTTCATCTAGCACAAAGGGAACGGGTTGAAGGAGAAAATTTTACTCTGGTTTCTCAGTCTGTTTCCTAGTGCCGGTTTGAATTTCCTGCATTTTTCACTGCAAAACGTAGTTGGAGCTAGTACCTCCCCATAAATTTGTATGGAGTGGAATTTGCAAGTGAAAAGAAACTTTGTGTTCCCAACCAGCTAGCTGAAGGACGGCTTTCACACACACTTATCTCTCAGAACTGAGCATGTGGAGAGACGTTCGTTCATCTAGCACAAAGGGAACTGTTTGCAGGAGAAACTTTTACTCTGGTTTCTCAGTCTGTTTCCTAGTGCCGGTTTGAAGTTCCTGCAGTTTTCACTGTAAAACCGAGTTGGAGCTAGTACCTCCCATTATATATGTATGGAGTGTAGTTTGCAAGTGAAAAGAAACTTTGTGTTCCCAACAAGCTAGGTGAAGGACGGCTTTCACACACACATATCTCTCAGAACTTAGCATGTGGAGAGACGTTCGTTCATCTAGCACAAATGGAACTTGTTGTAGGAGAAACTTTTACTCTGGTTTCTCAGTCTGTTTCCTAGTGCCGGTTTGATGTTCCTGCAGTTTTCACTGTAAAACAGAGTTGGAGCTATTACCACCCCATATATATGTATGGAGTGGAGTTTGCAACTGAAAGGAAACTTTGTGTTCCCAACAAGCTAGGTGAAGGACGGCTTTCACACACACTTATCTCTCAGAACTGAGCATGTGGAGAGACGTTCGTTCATCTAGCACAAAGGGAACGGGTTGCAGGAGAAACTTTTACTCTGGTTTCTCAGTCTGTTTCCTAGTGCCGGTTTGAAGTTCCTGCAGTTTTCACTGTAAAACCGAGTTGGAGCTAGTACCTCCCCATATATATGTATGGAGTGGAGTTTGCAACTGAAAAGAAACTTTGTGTTCCCAACAAGCTAGGTGAAGGACGGCTTTCACACACACTTATCTCTCAGAACTGAGCATGTGGAGAGACGTTCGTTCATCTAGCACAAAGGGAACGGGTTGCAGGAGAAACTTTTACTCTGGTTTCTCAGTCTGTTTCCTAGTGCCGGTTTGAAGTTCCTGCAGTTTTCACTGTAAAACCGAGTTGGAGCTAGTACCTCCCCATATATATGTATGGAGTGGAATTTGCAAGTGAAAAGAAACTTTGTGTTCCCAACAAGCTAGGTGAAGGACGGCTTTCACACACACTTATCTCTCAGAACTGAGCATGTGGAGAGACGTTCGTTCATCTAGCACAAAGGGAACGGGTTTGCAGGAGAAACTTTTACTCTGGTTTCTCAGTCTGTTTCCTAGTGCCGGTTTGAAGTTCCTGCAGTTTTCACTGTAAAACCGAGTTGGAGCTAGTACCTCCCCATATATATGTATGGAGTGGAGTTTGCAACTGAAAAGAAACTTTGTGTTCCCAACAAGCTAGGTGAAGGACGGCTTTCACACACAATTATCTCTCAGAACTGAGCATGTGGAGAGACGTTCGTTCATCTAGCACAAAGGGAACGGGTTGCAGGAGAACTTTTACTCTGGTTTCTCAGTCTGTTTCCTAGTGCCGGTTTGAAGTTCCTGCAGTTTTCACTGTAAAACCGAGTTGGAGCTAGTACCTCCCCATATATATGTATGGAGTGGAGTTTGCAAGCTGAAAAGAAACTTTGTGTTCCCAACAAGCTAGGTGAAGGACGGCTTTCACACACACTTATCTCTCAGAACTGAGCATGTGGAGAGACGTTCGTTCATCTAGCACAAAGGGAACGGTTTGCAGGAGAAACTTTTACTCTGGTTTCTCAGTCTGTTTCCTAGTGCCGGTTTGAAGTTCCTGCAGTTTTCACTGTAAAACCGAGTTGGAGCTAGTACCTCCCATATATATGTATGGAGTGGAGTTTGCAAGTGAAAAGAAACTTTGTGTTCCCAACAAGCTAGGTGAAGGACGGCTTTCACACACACTTATCTCTCAGAACTGAGCATGTGGAGAGACGTTCGTTCATCTAGCACAAATGGAACGGTTGCAGGAGAAACTTTTACTCTGGTTTCTCAGTCTGTTTCCTAGTGCCGGTTTGAAGTTCCTGCAGTTTTCACTGTAAAACCGAGTTGGAGCTAGTACCTCCCCATATATATGTATGGAGTGGAGTTTGCAACTGAAAAGAAACTTTGTGTTCCCAACAAGCTAGGTGAAGGACGGCTTTCACACACACTTATCTCTCAGAACTGAGCATGTGGAGAGACGTTCGTTCATCTAGCACAAAGGGAACGGGTTGCAGGAGAAACTTTTACTCTGGTTTCTCAGTCTGTTTCCTAGTGCCGGTTTGAAGTTCCTGCAGTTTTCACTGTAAAACCGAGTTGGAGCTAGTACCTCCCCATATATATGTATGGAGTGGAGTTTGCAACTGAAAAGAAACTTTGTGTTCCCAACAAGCTAGGTGAAGGACGGCTTTCACACACACTTATCTCTCAGAACTGAGCATGTGGAGAGACGTTCGTTCATCTAGCACAAAGGGAACGGGTTGCAGGAGAAACTTTTACTCTGGTTTCTCAGTCTGTTTCCTAGTGCCGGTTTGAAGTTCCTGCAGTTTTCACTGTAAAACCGAGTTGGAGCTAGTACCTCCCCATATATATGTATGGAGTGGAGTTTGCAAGTGAAAAGAAACTTTGTGTTCCCAACAAGCTAGGTGAAGGACGGCTTTCACACACACATTATCTCTCAGAACTGAGCATGTGGAGAGACGTTCGTTCATCTAGCACAAAGGGAACGGGTTGCAGGAGAAACTTTTACTCTGGTTTCTCAGTCTGTTTCCTAGTGCCGGTTTGAAGTTCCTGCAGTTTTCACTGTAAATCCGAGTTGGAGCTAGTACCTCCCCATATATATGTATGGAGTGGAGTTTGCAACTGAAAAGAAACTTTGTGTTCCCAACAAGCTAGGTGAAGGACGGCTTTCACACACAATTATCTCTCAGAACTGAGCATGTGGAGAGACGTTCGTTCATCTAGCACAAAGGGAACGGGTTGCAGGAGAAACTTTTACTCTGGTTTCTCAGTCTGTTTCCTAGTGCCGGTTTGAAGTTCCTGCAGTTTTCACTGTAAAACCGAGTTGGAGCTCGTACCTCCCCATATATATGTATGGAGTGTAGTTTGCAAGTGAAAAGAAACTTTGTGTTCCCAACAAGCTAGGTGAAGGACGGCTTTCACACACACTTATCTCTCAGAACTGAGCATGTGGAGAGACGTTCGTTCATCTAGCACAAAGGGAACGGGTTGCAGGAGAAACTTTTACTCTGGTTTCTCAGTCTGTTTCCTAGTGCCGGTTTGAAGTTCCTGCAGTTTTCACTGTAAAACCGAGTTGGAGCTAGTACCTCCCCATATATATGTATGGAGTGGAGTTTGCAAGTGAAAAGAAACTTTGTGTTCCCAACAAGCTAGGTGAAGGACGGCTTTCACACACACTTATCTCTCAGAACTGAGCATGTGGAGAGACGTTCGTTCATCTAGCACAAAGGGAACGGGTTGCAGGAGAAACTTTTACTCTGGTTTCTCAGTCTGTTTCCTAGTGCCGGTTTGAAGTTCCTGCAGTTTTCACTGTAAAACCGAGTTGGAGCTAGTACCTCCCCATATATATGTATGGAGTGGAGTTTGCAACTGAAAAGAAACTTTGTGTTCCCAACAAGCTAGGTGAAGGACGGCTTTCACACACACTTATCTCTCAGAACTGAGCATGTGGAGAGACGTTCGTTCATCTAGCACAAAGGGAACGGTTGTAGGAGAAACTTTTACTCTGGTTTCTCAGTCTGTTTCCTAGTGCCGGTTTGAAGTTCCTGCAGTTTTCACTGTAAAACCGAGTTGGAGCTAGTACCTCCCCATATATATGTATGGAGTGGAGTTTGCAAGCTGAAAAGAAACTTTGTGTTCCCAACAAGCTAGGTGAAGGACGGCTTTCACACACACTTATCTCTCAGAACTGAGCATGTGGAGAGACGTTCGTTCATCTAGCACAAAGGGAACGGGTTGCAGGAGAAACTTTTACTCTGGTTTCTCAGTCTGTTTCCTAGTGCCGGTTTGAAGTTCCTGCAGTTTTCACTGTAAAACCGAGTTGGAGCTAGTACCTCCCCATATATATGTATGGAGTGGAGTTTGCAACTGAAAAGAAACTTTGTGTTCCCAACAAGCTAGGTGAAGGACGGCTTTCACACACACTTATCTCTCAGAACTGAGCATGTGGAGAGACGTTCGTTCATCTAGCACAAAGGGAACGGGTTGCAGGAGAAACTTTTACTCTGGTTTCTCAGTCTGTTTCCTAGTGCCGGTTTGAAGTTCCTGCAGTTTTCACTGTAAAACCGAGTTGGAGCTAGTACCTCCCCATATATATGTATGGAGTGGAGTTTGCAACTGAAAAGAAACTTTGTGTTCCCAACAAGCTAGGTGAAGGACGGCTTTCACACACACTTATCTCTCAGAACTGAGCATGTGGAGAGACGTTCGTTCATCTAGCACAAAGGGAACGGGTTGCAGGAGAAACTTTTACTCTGGTTTCTCAGTCTGTTTCCTAGTGCCGGTTTGAAGTTCCTGCAGTTTTCACTGTAAAACCGAGTTGGAGCTAGTACCTCCCCATATATATGTATGGAGTGGAGTTTGCAAGTGAAAAGAAACTTTGTGTTCCCAACAAGCTAGGTGAAGGACGGCTTTCACACACACTTATCTCTCAGAACTGAGCATGTGGAGAGACGTTCGTTCATCTAGCACAAAGGGAACGGGTTGCAGGAGAAACTTTTACTCTGGTTTCTCAGTCTGTTTCCTAGTGCCGGTTTGAAGTTCCTGCAGTTTTCACTGTAAAACCGAGTTGGAGCTAGTACCTCCCCATATATATGTATGGAGTGGAGTTTGCAACTGAAAAGAAACTTTGTGTTCCCAACAAGCTAGGTGAAGGACGGCTTTCACACACAATATCTCTCAGAACTGAGCATGTGGAGAGACGTTCGTTCATCTAGCACAAAGGGAACGGGTTGCAGGAGAAACTTTTACTCTGGTTTCTCAGTCTGTTTCCTAGTGCCGGTTTGAAGTTCCTGCAGTTTTTCACTGTAAAACCGAGTTGGAGCTAGTACCTCCCCATATATATGTATGGAGTGGAGTTTGCAACTGAAAAGAAACTTTGTGTTCCCAACAAGCTAGGTGAAGGACGGCTTTCACACACACTTATCTCTCAGAACTGAGCATGTGGAGAGACGTTCGTTCATCTAGCACAAAGGGAACGGTTGCAGGAGAAACTTTTACTCTGGTTTCTCAGTCTGTTTCCTAGTGCCGGTTTGAAGTTCCTGCAGTTTTCACTGTAAAACCGAGTTGGAGCTAGTACCTCCCCATATATATGTATGGAGTGGAGTTTGCAACTGAAAAGAAACTTTGTGTTCCCAACAAGCTAGGTGAAGGACGGCTTTCACACACACTTATCTCTCAGAACTGAGCATGTGGAGAGACGTTCGTTCATCTAGCACAAAGGGAACGGGTTGCAGGAGAAACTTTTACTCTGGTTTCTCAGTCTGTTTCCTAGTGCCGGTTTGAAGTTCCTGCAGTTTTCACTGTAAAACCGAGTTGGAGCTAGTACCTCCCCATATATATGTATGGAGTGGAGTTTGCAACTGAAAAGAAACTTTGTGTTCCCAACAAGCTAGGTGAAGGACGGCTTTCACACACACTTATCTCTCAGAACTGAGCATGTGGAGAGACGTTCGTTCATCTAGCACAAAGGGAACGGGTTGCAGGAGAAACTTTTACTCTGGTTTCTCAGTCTGTTTCCTAGTGCCGGTTTGAAGTTCCTGCAGTTTTCACTGTAAAACCGAGTTGGAGCTAGTACCTCCCCATATATATGTATGGAGTGGAGTTTGCAACTGAAAAGAAACTTTGTGTTCCCAACAAGCTAGGTGAAGGACGGCTTTCACACACACTTATCTCTCAGAACTGAGCATGTGGAGAGACGTTCGTTCATCTAGCACAAAGGGAACGGGTTGCAGGAGAAACTTTTACTCTGGTTTCTCAGTCTGTTTCCTAGTGCCGGTTTGAAGTTCCTGCAGTTTTCACTGTAAAACCGAGTTGGAGCTAGTACCTCCCCATATATATGTATGGAGTGGAGTTTGCAACTGAAAAGAAACTTTGTGTTCCCAACAAGCTAGGTGAAGGACGGCTTTCACACACACTTATCTCTCAGAACTGAGCATGTGGAGAGACGTTCGTTCATCTAGCACAAAGGGAACGGGTTGCAGGAGAAACTTTTACTCTGGTTTCTCAGTCTGTTTCCTAGTGCCGGTTTGAAGTTCCTGCAGTTTTCACTGTAAAACCGAGTTGGAGCTAGTACCTCCCCATATATATGTATGGAGTGGAGTTTGCAAGTGAAAAGAAACTTTGTGTTCCCAACAAGCTAGGTGAAGGACGGCTTTCACACACACTTATCTCTCAGAACTGAGCATGTGGAGAGACGTTCGTTCATCTAGCACAAAGGGAACGGGTTGCAGGAGAAACTTTTACTCTGGTTTCTCAGTCTGTTTCCTAGTGCCGGTTTGAAGTTCCTGCAGTTTTCACTGTAAAACCGAGTTGGAGCTAGTACCTCCCCATATATATGTATGGAGTGGAGTTTGCAAGTGAAAAGAAACTTTGTGTTCCCAACAAGCTAGGTGAAGGACGGCTTTCACACACACTTATCTCTCAGAACTGAGCATGTGGAGAGACGTTCGTTCATCTAGCACAAAGGGAACGGGTTGCAGGAGAAACTTTTACTCTGGTTTCTCAGTCTGTTTCCTAGTGCCGGTTTGAAGTTCCTGCAGTTTTCACTGTAAAACCGAGTTGGAGCTAGTACCTCCCCATATATATGTATGGAGTGGAGTTTGCAAGTGAAAAGAAACTTTGTGTTCCCAACAAGCTAGGTGAAGGACGGCTTTCACACACACTTATCTCTCAGAACTGAGCATGTGGAGAGACGTTCGTTCATCTAGCACAAAGGGAACGGGTTGCAGGAGAAACTTTTACTCTGGTTTCTCAGTCTGTTTCCTAGTGCCGGTTTGAAGTTCCTGCAGTTTTCACTGTAAAACCGAGTTGGAGCTAGTACCTCCCCATATATATGTATGGAGTGGAGTTTGCAACTGAAAAGAAACTTTGTGTTCCCAACAAGCTAGGTGAAGGACGGCTTTCACACACACTTATCTCTCAGAACTGAGCATGTGGAGAGACGTTCGTTCATCTAGCACAAAGGGAACGGGTTGCAGGAGAAACTTTTACTCTGGTTTCTCAGTCTGTTTCCTAGTGCCGGTTTGAAGTTCCTGCAGTTTTCACTGTAAAACCGAGTTGGAGCTAGTACCTCCCCATATATATGTATGGAGTGGAGTTTGCAACTGAAAAGAAACTTTGTGTTCCCAACAAGCTAGGTGAAGGACGGCTTTCACACACACTTATCTCTCAGAACTGAGCATGTGGAGAGACGTTCGTTCATCTAGCACAAAGGGAACGGGTTGCAGGAGAAACTTTTACTCTGGTTTCTCAGTCTGTTTCCTAGTGCCGGTTTGAAGTTCCTGCAGTTTTCACTGTAAAACCGAGTTGGAGCTAGTACCTCCCCATATATATGTATGGAGTGGAGTTTGCAACTGAAAAGAAACTTTGTGTTCCCAACAAGCTAGGTGAAGGACGGCTTTCACACACACTTATCTCTCAGAACTGAGCATGTGGAGAGACGTTCGTTCATCTAGCACAAAGGGAACGGGTTGCAGGAGAAACTTTTACTCTGGTTTCTCAGTCTGTTTCCTAGTGCCGGTTTGAAGTTCCTGCAGTTTTCACTGTAAAACCGAGTTGGAGCTAGTACCTCCCCATATATATGTATGGAGTGGAGTTTGCAAGTGAAAAGAAACTTTGTGTTCCCAACAAGCTAGGTGAAGGACGGCTTTCACACACACTTATCTCTCAGAACTGAGCATGTGGAGAGACGTTCGTTCATCTAGCACAAAGGGAACGGGTTGCAGGAGAAACTTTTACTCTGGTTTCTCAGTCTGTTTCCTAGTGCCGGTTTGAAGTTCCTGCAGTTTTCACTGTAAAACCGAGTTGGAGCTAGTACCTCCCCATATATATGTATGGAGTGGAGTTTGCAAGTGAAAAGAAACTTTGTGTTCCCAACAAGCTAGGTGAAGGACGGCTTTCACACACACTTATCTCTCAGAACTGAGCATGTGGAGAGACGTTCGTTCATCTAGCACAAAGGGAACGGGTTGCAGGAGAAACTTTTACTCTGGTTTCTCAGTCTGTTTCCTAGTGCCGGTTTGAAGTTCCTGCAGTTTTCACTGTAAAACCGAGTTGGAGCTAGTACCTCCCCATATATATGTATGGAGTGGAGTTTGCAACTGAAAAGAAACTTTGTGTTCCCAACAAGCTAGGTGAAGGACGGCTTTCACACACACTTATCTCTCAGAACTGAGCATGTGGAGAGACGTTCGTTCATCTAGCACAAAGGGAACGGGTTGCAGGAGAAACTTTTACTCTGGTTTCTCAGTCTGTTTCCTAGTGCCGGTTTGAAGTTCCTGCAGTTTTCACTGTAAAACCGAGTTGGAGCTAGTACCTCCCCATATATATGTATGGAGTGGAGTTTGCAAGTGAAAAGAAACTTTGTGTTCCCAACAAGCTAGGTGAAGGACGGCTTTCACACACACTTATCTCTCAGAACTGAGCATGTGGAGAGACGTTCGTTCATCTAGCACAAAGGGAACGGGTTGCAGGAGAAACTTTTACTCTGGTTTCTCAGTCTGTTTCCTAGTGCCGGTTTGAAGTTCCTGCAGTTTTCACTGTAAAACCGAGTTGGAGCTAGTACCTCCCCATATATATGTATGGAGTGGAGTTTGCAAGTGAAAAGAAACTTTGTGTTCCCAACAAGCTAGGTGAAGGACGGCTTTCACACACACTTATCTCTCAGAACTGAGCATGTGGAGAGACGTTCGTTCATCTAGCACAAAGGGAACGGGTTGCAGGAGAAACTTTTACTCTGGTTTCTCAGTCTGTTTCCTAGTGCCGGTTTGAAGTTCCTGCAGTTTTCACTGTAAAACCGAGTTGGAGCTAGTACCTCCCATATATATGTATGGAGTGGAGTTTGCAAGTGAAAAGAAACTTTGTGTTCCCAACAAGCTAGGTGAAGGACGGCTTTCACACACACTTATCTCTCAGAACTGAGCATGTGGAGAGACGTTCGTTCATCTAGCACAAAGGGAACGGGTTGCAGGAGAAACTTTTACTCTGGTTTCTCAGTCTGTTTCCTAGTGCCGGTTTGAAGTTCCTGCAGTTTTCACTGTAAAACCGAGTTGGAGCTCGTACCTCCCCATATATATGTATGGAGTGGAGTTTGCAACTGAAAAGAAACTTTGTGTTCCCAACAAGCTAGGTGAAGGACGGCTTTCACACACACTTATCTCTCAGAACTGAGCATGTGGAGAGACGTTCGTTCATCTAGCACAAAGGGAACGGTTGCAGGAGAAACTTTTACTCTGGTTTCTCAGTCTGTTTCCTAGTGCCGGTTTGAAGTTCCTGCAGTTTTCACTGTAAAACCGAGTTGGAGCTAGTACCTCCCCATATATATGTATGGAGTGGAGTTTGCAAGTGAAAAGAAACTTTGTGTTCCCAACAAGCTAGGTGAAGGACGGCTTTCACACACACATTATCTCTCAGAACTGAGCATGTGGAGAGACGTTCGTTCATCTAGCACAAAGGGAACGGGTTGCAGGAGAAACTTTTACTCTGGTTTCTCAGTCTGTTTCCTAGTGCCGGTTTGAAGTTCCTGCAGTTTTCACTGTAAAACCGAGTTGGAGCTAGTACCTCCCCATATATATGTATGGAGTGGAGTTTGCAACTGAAAAGAAACTTTGTGTTCCCAACAAGCTAGGTGAAGGACGGCTTTCACACACACTTATCTCTCAGAACTGAGCATGTGGAGAGACGTTCGTTCATCTAGCACAAAGGGAACGGGTTGCAGGAGAAACTTTTACTCTGGTTTCTCAGTCTGTTTCCTAGTGCCGGTTTGAAGTTCCTGCAGTTTTCACTGTAAAACCGAGTTGGAGCTAGTACCTCCCCATATATATGTATGGAGTGGAGTTTGCAAGTGAAAAGAAACTTTGTGTTCCCAACAAGCTAGGTGAAGGACGGCTTTCACACACACTTATCTCTCAGAACTGAGCATGTGGAGAGACGTTCGTTCATCTAGCACAAAGGGAACGGGTTGCAGGAGAAACTTTTACTCTGGTTTCTCAGTCTGTTTCCTAGTGCCGGTTTGAAGTTCCTGCAGTTTTCACTGTAAAACCGAGTTGGAGCTAGTACCTCCCCATATATATGTATGGAGTGGAGTTTGCAAGTGAAAAGAAACTTTGTGTTCCCAACAAGCTAGGTGAAGGACGGCTTTCACACACACTTATCTCTCAGAACTGAGCATGTGGAGAGACGTTCGTTCATCTAGCACAAAGGGAACGGGTTGCAGGAGAAACTTTTACTCTGGTTTCTCAGTCTGTTTCCTAGTGCCGGTTTGAAGTTCCTGCAGTTTTCACTGTAAAACCGAGTTGGAGCTAGTACCTCCCCATATATATGTATGGAGTGGAGTTTGCAAGCTGAAAAGAAACTTTGTGTTCCCAACAAGCTAGGTGAAGGACGGCTTTCACACACACTTATCTCTCAGAACTGAGCATGTGGAGAGACGTTCGTTCATCTAGCACAAAGGGAACGGTTGCAGGAGAAACTTTTACTCTGGTTTCTCAGTCTGTTTCCTAGTGCCGGTTTGAAGTTCCTGCAGTTTTCACTGTAAAACCGAGTTGGAGCTAGTACCTCCCCATATATATGTATGGAGTGGAGTTTGCAACTGAAAGAAACTTTGTGTTCCCAACAAGCTAGGTGAAGGACGGCTTTCACACACACTTATCTCTCAGAACTGAGCATGTGGAGAGACGTTCGTTCATCTAGCACAAAGGGAACGGGTTGCAGGAGAAACTTTTACTCTGGTTTCTCAGTCTGTTTCCTAGTGCCGGTTTGAAGTTCCTGCAGTTTTCACTGTAAAACCGAGTTGGAGCTAGTACCTCCCCATATATATGTATGGAGTGGAGTTTGCAACTGAAAAGAAACTTTGTGTTCCCAACAAGCTAGGTGAAGGACGGCTTTCACACACACTTATCTCTCAGAACTGAGCATGTGGAGAGACGTTCGTTCATCTAGCACAAAGGGAACGGGTTGCAGGAGAAACTTTTACTCTGGTTTCTCAGTCTGTTTCCTAGTGCCGGTTTGAAGTTCCTGCAGTTTTCACTGTAAAACCGAGTTGGAGCTAGTACCTCCCCATATATATGTATGGAGTGGAGTTTGCAAGTGAAAAGAAACTT
Organism: Camelus ferus; assembly: GCF_009834535.1. NCBI lineage: Eukaryota > Metazoa > Chordata > Mammalia > Artiodactyla > Camelidae > Camelus > Camelus ferus. The sequence continues at coordinate 25,614 of NW_022587826.1, read as the reverse complement.
TGTGTTCCCAACAAGCTAGGTGAAGGACGGCTTTCACACACACTTATCTCTCAGAACTGAGCATGTGGAGAGACGTTCGTTCATCTAGCACAAAGGGAACGGGTTGCAGGAGAAACTTTTACTCTGGTTTCTCAGTCTGTTTCCTAGTGCCGGTTTGAAGTTCCTGCAGTTTTCACTGTAAAACCGAGTTGGAGCTAGTACCTCCCCATATATATGTATGGAGTGGAGTTTGCAAGTGAAAAGAAACTTTGTGTTCCCAACAAGCTAGGTGAAGGACGGCTTTCACACACACTTATCTCTCAGAACTGAGCATGTGGAGAGACGTTCGTTCATCTAGCACAAAGGGAACGGGTTGCAGGAGAAACTTTTACTCTGGTTTCTCAGTCTGTTTCCTAGTGCCGGTTTGAAGTTCCTGCAGTTTTCACTGTAAAACCGAGTTGGAGCTAGTACCTCCCCATATATATGTATGGAGTGGAGTTTGCAACTGAAAAGAAACTTTGTGTTCCCAACAAGCTAGGTGAAGGACGGCTTTCACACACACTTATCTCTCAGAACTGAGCATGTGGAGAGACGTTCGTTCATCTAGCACAAAGGGAACGGGTTGCAGGAGAAACTTTTACTCTGGTTTCTCAGTCTGTTTCCTAGTGCCGGTTTGAAGTTCCTGCAGTTTTCACTGTAAAACCGAGTTGGAGCTAGTACCTCCCCATATATATGTATGGAGTGGAGTTTGCAAGTGAAAAGAAACTTTGTGTTCCCAACAAGCTAGGTGAAGGACGGCTTTCACACACACTTATCTCTCAGAACTGAGCATGTGGAGAGACGTTCGTTCATCTAGCACAAAGGGAACGGGTTGCAGGAGAAACTTTTACTCTGGTTTCTCAGTCTGTTTCCTAGTGCCGGTTTGAAGTTCCTGCAGTTTTCACTGTAAAACCGAGTTGGAGCTAGTACCTCCCCATATATATGTATGGAGTGGAGTTTGCAACTGAAAAGAAACTTTGTGTTCCCAACAAGCTAGGTGAAGGACGGCTTTCACACACACTTATCTCTCAGAACTGAGCATGTGGAGAGACGTTCGTTCATCTAGCACAAAGGGAACGGGTTGCAGGAGAAACTTTTACTCTGGTTTCTCAGTCTGTTTCCTAGTGCCGGTTTGAAGTTCCTGCAGTTTTCACTGTAAAACCGAGTTGGAGCTAGTACCTCCCCATATATATGTATGGAGTGGAGTTTGCAACTGAAAAGAAACTTTGTGTTCCCAACAAGCTAGGTGAAGGACGGCTTTCACACACACTTATCTCTCAGAACTGAGCATGTGGAGAGACGTTCGTTCATCTAGCACAAAGGGAACGGGTTGCAGGAGAAACTTTTACTCTGGTTTCTCAGTCTGTTTCCTAGTGCCGGTTTGAAGTTCCTGCAGTTTTCACTGTAAAACCGAGTTGGAGCTAGTACCTCCCCATATATATGTATGGAGTGGAGTTTGCAACTGAAAAGAAACTTTGTGTTCCCAACAAGCTAGGTGAAGGACGGCTTTCACACACACTTATCTCTCAGAACTGAGCATGTGGAGAGACGTTCGTTCATCTAGCACAAAGGGAACGGGTTGCAGGAGAAACTTTTACTCTGGTTTCTCAGTCTGTTTCCTAGTGCCGGTTTGAAGTTCCTGCAGTTTTCACTGTAAAACCGAGTTGGAGCTAGTACCTCCCCATATATATGTATGGAGTGGAGTTTGCAAGTGAAAAGAAACTTTGTGTTCCCAACAAGCTAGGTGAAGGACGGCTTTCACACACACTTATCTCTCAGAACTGAGCATGTGGAGAGACGTTCGTTCATCTAGCACAAAGGGAACGGGTTGCAGGAGAAACTTTTACTCTGGTTTCTCAGTCTGTTTCCTAGTGCCGGTTTGAAGTTCCTGCAGTTTTCACTGTAAACCGAGTTGGAGCTAGTACCTCCCCATATATATGTATGGAGTGGAGTTTGCAAGTGAAAAGAAACTTTGTGTTCCCAACAAGCTAGGTGAAGGACGGCTTTCACACACACTTATCTCTCAGAACTGAGCATGTGGAGAGACGTTCGTTCATCTAGCACAAAGGGAACGGGTTGCAGGAGAAACTTTTACTCTGGTTTCTCAGTCTGTTTCCTAGTGCCGGTTTGAAGTTCCTGCAGTTTTCACTGTAAAACCGAGTTGGAGCTAGTACCTCCCCATATATATGTATGGAGTGGAGTTTGCAACTGAAAAGAAACTTTGTGTTCCCAACAAGCTAGGTGAAGGACGGCTTTCACACACACATATCTCTCAGAACTGAGCATGTGGAGAGACGTTCGTTCATCTAGCACAAAGGGAACGGGTTGCAGGAGAAACTTTTACTCTGGTTTCTCAGTCTGTTTCCTAGTGCCGGTTTGAAGTTCCTGCAGTTTTCACTGTAAAACCGAGTTGGAGCTAGTACCTCCCCATATATATTGTATGGAGTGGAGTTTGCAACTGAAAAGAAACTTTGTGTTCCCAACAAGCTAGGTGAAGGACGGCTTCACACACACTTATCTCTCAGAACTGAGCATGTGGAGAGACGTTCGTTCATCTAGCACAAAGGGAACGGGTTGCAGGAGAAACTTTTACTCTGGTTTCTCAGTCTGTTTCCTAGTGCCGGTTTGAAGTTCCTGCAGTTTTCACTGTAAAACAGAGTTGGAGCTAGTACCTCCCCATATATATGTATGGAGTGGAAGTTTGCAATTGAAAAGAAACTTTGTGTTCCCAACAAGCTAGGTGAAGGACGGCTTTCACACACACTTATCTCTCAGAACTGAGCATGTGGAGAGACGTTCGTTCATCTAGCACAAAGGGAACGGGTTGCAGGAGAAAGTTTTACTCTGGTTTCTCAGTCTGTTTCCTAGTGCCGGTTTGAAGTTCCTGCAGTTTTCACTGTAAAACCGAGTTGGAGCTAGTACCTCCCCATATATATGTATGGAGTGGAGTTTGCAACTGAAAAGAAACTTTGTGTTCCCAACAAGCTAGGTGAAGGACGGCTTTCACACACACTTATCTCTCAGAACTGAGCATGTGGAGAGACGTTCGTTCATCTAGCACAAAGGGAACGGGTTGCAGGAGAAACTTTTACTCTGGATTCTCAGTCTGTTTCCTAGTGCCGGTTTGAAGTTCCTGCAGTTTTCACTGTAAAACCGAGTTGGAGCTAGTACCTCCCCATATATATGTATGGAGTGGAGTTTGCAACTGAAAAGAAACTTTGTGTTCCCAACAAGCTAGGTGAAGGACGGCTTTCACACACACTTATCTCTCAGAACTGAGCATGTGGAGAGACGTTCGTTCATCTAGCACAAAGGGAACGGGTTGCAGGAGAAACTTTTACTCTGGTTTCTCAGTCTGTTTCCTAGTGCCGGTTTGAAGTTCCTGCAGTTTTCACTGTAAAACCGAGTTGGAGCTAGTACCTCCCCATATATATGTATGGAGTGGAGTTTGCAAGTGAAAAGAAACTTTGTGTTCCCAACAAGCTAGGTGAAGGACGGCTTTCACACACACTTATCTCTCAGAACTGAGCATGTGGAGAGACGTTCGTTCATCTAGCACAAAGGGAACGGGTTGCAGGAGAAACTTTTACTCTGGTTTCTCAGTCTGTTTCCTAGTGCCGGTTTGAAGTTCCTGCAGTTTTCACTGTAAAACCGAGTTGGAGCTAGTACCTCCCCATATATATGTATGGAGTGGAGTTTGCAAGTGAAAAGAAACTTTGTGTTCCCAACAAGCTAGGTGAAGGACGGCTTTCACACACACTTATCTCTCAGAACTGAGCATGTGGAGAGACGTTCGTTCATCTAGCACAAAGGGAACGGGTTGCAGGAGAAACTTTTACTCTGGTTTCTCAGTCTGTTTCCTAGTGCCGGTTTGAAGTTCCTGCAGTTTTCACTGTAAAACCGAGTTGGAGCTAGTACCTCCCCATATATATGTATGGAGTGGAGTTTGCAACTGAAAAGAAACTTTGTGTTCCCAACAAGCTAGGTGAAGGACGGCTTTCACACACACTTATCTCTCAGAACTGAGCATGTGGAGAGACGTTCGTTCATCTAGCACAAAGGGAACGGGTTGCAGGAGAAACTTTTACTCTGGTTTCTCAGTCTGTTTCCTAGTGCCGGTTTGAAGTTCCTGCAGTTTTCACTGTAAAACCGAGTTGGAGCTAGTACCTCCCCATATATATGTATGGAGTGGAGTTTGCAACTGAAAAGAAACTTTGTGTTCCCAACAAGCTAGGTGAAGGACGGCTTTCACACACACTTATCTCTCAGAACTGAGCATGTGGAGAGACGTTCGTTCATCTAGCACAAAGGGAACGGGTTGCAGGAGAAACTTTTACTCTGGTTTCTCAGTCTGTTTCCTAGTGCCGGTTTGAAGTTCCTGCAGTTTTCACTGTAAAACCGAGTTGGAGCTAGTACCTCCCCATATATATGTATGGAGTGGAGTTTGCAACTGAAAAGAAACTTTGTGTTCCCAACAAGCTAGGTGAAGGACGGCTTTCACACACACTTATCTCTCAGAACTGAGCATGTGGAGAGACGTTCGTTCATCTAGCACAAAGGGAACGGGTTGCAGTGAGAAACTTTTACTCTGGTTTCTCAGTCTGTTTCCTAGTGCCGGTTTGAAGTTCCTGCAGTTTTCACTGTAAAACCGAGTTGGAGCTAGTACCTCCCCATATATATGTATGGAGTGGAGTTTGCAAGTGAAAAGAAACTTTGTGTTCCCAACAAGCTAGGTGAAGGACGGCTTTCACACACACTTATCTCTCAGAACTGAGCATGTGGAGAGACGTTCGTTCATCTAGCACAAAGGGAACGGGTTGCAGGAGAAACTTTTACTCTGGTTTCTCAGTCTGTTTCCTAGTGCCGGTTTGAAGTTCCTGCAGTTTTCACTGTAAAACCGAGTTGGAGCTAGTACCTCCCCATATATATGTATGGATTGGAGTTTGCAACTGAAAAGAAACTTTGTGTTCCCAACAAGCTAGGTGAAGGACGGCTTTCACACACACTTATCTCTCAGAACTGAGCATGTGGAGAGACGTTCGTTCATCTAGCACAAAGGGAACGGGTTGCAGGAGAAACTTTTACTCTGGTTTCTCAGTCTGTTTCCTAGTGCCGGTTTGAAGTTCCTGCAGTTTTCACTGTAAAACCGAGTTGGAGCTAGTACCTCCCCATATATATGTATGGAGTGGAGTTTGCAACTGAAAAGAAACTTTGTGTTCCCAACAAGCTAGGTGAAGGACGGCTTTCACACACACTTATCTCTCAGAACTGAGCATGTGGAGAGACGTTCGTTCATCTAGCACAAAGGGAACGGGTTGCAGGAGAAACTTTTACTCTGGTTTCTCAGTCTGTTTCCTAGTGCCGGTTTGAAGTTCCTGCAGTTTTCACTGTAAAACCGAGTTGGAGCTAGTACCTCCCCATATATATGTATGGAGTGGAGTTTGCAACTGAAAAGAAACTTTGTGTTCCCAACAAGCTAGGTGAAGGACGGCTTTCACACACACTTATCTCTCAGAACTGAGCATGTGGAGAGACGTTCGTTCATCTAGCACAAAGGGAACGGGTTGCAGGAGAAACTTTTACTCTGGTTTCTCAGTCTGTTTCCTAGTGCCGGTTTGAAGTTCCTGCAGTTTTCACTGTAAAACCGAGTTGGAGCTAGTACCTCCCCATATATATGTATGGAGTGGAGTTTGCAACTGAAAAGAAACTTTGTGTTCCCAACAAGCTAGGTGAAGGACGGCTTTCACACACACTTATCTCTCAGAACTGAGCATGTGGAGAGACGTTCGTTCATCTAGCACAAAGGGAACGGGTTGCAGGAGAAACTTTTACTCTGGTTTCTCAGTCTGTTTCCTAGTGCCGGTTTGAAGTTCCTGCAGTTTTCACTGTAAAACCGAGTTGGAGCTAGTACCTCCCCATATATATGTATGGAGTGGAGTTTGCAAGTGAAAAGAAACTTTGTGTTCCCAACAAGCTAGCTGAAGGACGGCTTTCACACACACTTATCTCTCAGAACTGAGCATGTGGAGAGACGTTCGTTCATCTAGCACAAAGGGAACGGGTTGCAGGAGAAACTTTTACTCTGGTTTCTCAGTCTGTTTCCTAGTGCCGGTTTGAAGTTCCTGCAGTTTTCACTGTAAAACCGAGTTGGAGCTAGTACCTCCCCATATATATGTATGGAGTGGAGTTTGCAACTGAAAAGAAACTTTGTGTTCCCAACAAGCTAGGTGAAGGACGGCTTTCACACACACTTATCTCTCAGAACTGAGCATGTGGAGAGACGTTCGTTCATCTAGCACAAAGGGAACGGGTTGCAGGAGAAACTTTTACTCTGGTTTCTCAGTCTGTTTCCTAGTGCCGGTTTGAAGTTCCTGCAGTTTTCACTGTAAAACCGAGTTGGAGCTAGTACCTCCCCATATATATGTATGGAGTGGAGTTTGCAACTGAAAAGAAACTTTGTGTTCCCAACAAGCTAGGTGAAGGACGGCTTTCACACACACTTATCTCTCAGAACTGAGCATGTGGAGAGACGTTCGTTCATCTAGCACAAAGGGAACGGGTTGCAGGAGAAACTTTTACTCTGGTTTCTCAGTCTGTTTCCTAGTGCCGGTTTGAAGTTCCTGCAGTTTTCACTGTAAAACCGAGTTGGAGCTAGTACCTCCCCATATATATGTATGGAGTGGAGTTTGCAAGTGAAAAGAAACTTTGTGTTCCCAACAAGCTAGGTGAAGGACGGCTTTCACACACACTTATCTCTCAGAACTGAGCATGTGGAGAGACGTTCGTTCATCTAGCACAAAGGGAACGGGTTGCAGGAGAAACTTTTACTCTGGTTTCTCAGTCTGTTTCCTAGTGCCGGTTTGAAGTTCCTGCAGTTTTCACTGTAAAACCGAGTTGGAGCTAGTACCTCCCCATATATATGTATGGAGTGGAGTTTGCAAGTGAAAAGAAACTTTGTGTTCCCAACAAGCTAGGTGAAGGACGGCTTTCACACACACTTATCTCTCAGAACTGAGCATGTGGAGAGACGTTCGTTCATCTAGCACAAAGGGAACGGGTTGCAGGAGAAACTTTTACTCTGGTTTCTCAGTCTGTTTCCTAGTGCCGGTTTGAAGTTCCTGCAGTTTTCACTGTAAACCGAGTTGGAGCTAGTACCTCCCCATATATATGTATGGAGTGGAGTTTGCAAGTGAAAAGAAACTTTGTGTTCCCAACAAGCTAGGTGAAGGACGGCTTTCACACACACTTATCTCTCAGAACTGAGCATGTGGAGAGACGTTCGTTCATCTAGCACAAAGGGAACGGGTTGCAGGAGAAACTTTTACTCTGGTTTCTCAGTCTGTTTCCTAGTGCCGGTTTGAAGTTCCTGCAGTTTTCACTGTAAAACCGAGTTGGAGCTAGTACCTCCCCATATATATGTATGGAGTGGAGTTTGCAAGTGAAAAGAAACTTTGTGTTCCCAACAAGCTAGGTGAAGGACGGCTTTCACACACACTTATCTCTCAGAACTGAGCATGTGGAGAGACGTTCGTTCATCTAGCACAAAGGGAACGGGTTGCAGGAGAAACTTTTACTCTGGTTTCTCAGTCTGTTTCCTAGTGCCGGTTTGAAGTTCCTGCAGTTTTCACTGTAAAACCGAGTTGGAGCTAGTACCTCCCCATATATATGTATGGAGTGGAGTTTGCAACTGAAAAGAAACTTTGTGTTCCCAACAAGCTAGGTGAAGGACGGCTTTCACACACACTTATCTCTCAGAACTGAGCATGTGGAGAGACGTTCGTTCATCTAGCACAAAGGGAACGGGTTGCAGGAGAAACTTTTACTCTGGTTTCTCAGTCTGTTTCCTAGTGCCGGTTTGAAGTTCCTGCAGTTTTCACTGTAAAACCGAGTTGGAGCTAGTACCTCCCCATATATATGTATGGAGTGGAGTTTGCAACTGAAAAGAAACTTTGTGTTCCCAACAAGCTAGGTGAAGGACGGCTTTCACACACACTTATCTCTCAGAACTGAGCATGTGGAGAGACGTTCGTTCATCTAGCACAAAGGGAACGGGTTGCAGGAGAAACTTTTACTCTGGTTTCTCAGTCTGTTTCCTAGTGCCGGTTTGAAGTTCCTGCAGTTTTCACTGTAAAACCGAGTTGGAGCTAGTACCTCCCCATATATATGTATGGAGTGGAGTTTGCAACTGAAAAGAAACTTTGTGTTCCCAACAAGCTAGGTGAAGGACGGCTTTCACACACACTTATCTCTCAGAACTGAGCATGTGGAGAGACGTTCGTTCATCTAGCACAAAGGGAACGGGTTGCAGGAGAAACTTTTACTCTGGTTTCTCAGTCTGTTTCCTAGTGCCGGTTTGAAGTTCCTGCAGTTTTCACTGTAAAACCGAGTTGGAGCTAGTACCTCCCCATATATATGTATGGAGTGGAGTTTGCAACTGAAAAGAAACTTTGTGTTCCCAACAAGCTAGGTGAAGGACGGCTTTCACACACACTTATCTCTCAGAACTGAGCATGTGGAGAGACGTTCGTTCATCTAGCACAAAGGGAACGGGTTGCAGGAGAAACTTTTACTCTGGTTTCTCAGTCTGTTTCCTAGTGCCGGTTTGAAGTTCCTGCAGTTTTCACTGTAAAACCGAGTTGGAGCTAGTACCTCCCCATATATATGTATGGAGTGGAGTTTGCAACTGAAAAGAAACTTTGTGTTCCCAACAAGCTAGGTGAAGGACGGCTTTCACACACACTTATCTCTCAGAACTGAGCATGTGGAGAGACGTTCGTTCATCTAGCACAAAGGGAACGGGTTGCAGGAGAAACTTTTACTCTGGTTTCTCAGTCTGTTTCCTAGTGCCGGTTTGAAGTTCCTGCAGTTTTCACTGTAAAACCGAGTTGGAGCTAGTACCTCCCCATATATATGTATGGAGTGGAGTTTGCAACTGAAAAGAAACTTTGTGTTCCCAACAAGCTAGGTGAAGGACGGCTTTCACACACACTTATCTCTCAGAACTGAGCATGTGGAGAGACGTTCGTTCATCTAGCACAAAGGGAACGGGTTGCAGGAGAAACTTTTACTCTGGTTTCTCAGTCTGTTTCCTAGTGCCGGTTTGAAGTTCCTGCAGTTTTCACTGTAAAACCGAGTTGGAGCTAGTACCTCCCCATATATATGTATGGAGTGGAGTTTGCAATTGAAAAGAAACTTTGTGTTCCCAACAAGCTAGGTGAAGGACGGCTTTCACACACACTTATCTCTCAGAACTGAGCATGTGGAGAGACGTTCGTTCATCTAGCACAAAGGGAACGGGTTGCAGGAGAAACTTTTACTCTGGTTTCTCAGTCTGTTTCCTAGTGCCGGTTTGAAGTTCCTGCAGTTTTCACTGTAAAACCGAGTTGGAGCTAGTACCTCCCCATATATATGTATGGAGTGGAGTTTGCAACTGAAAAGAAACTTTGTGTTCCCAACAAGCTAGGTGAAGGACGGCTTTCACACACACTTATCTCTCAGAACTGAGCATGTGGAGAGACGTTCGTTCATCTAGCACAAAGGGAACGGGTTGCAGGAGAAACTTTTACTCTGGTTTCTCAGTCTGTTTCCTAGTGCCGGTTTGAAGTTCCTGCAGTTTTCACTGTAAAACCGAGTTGGAGCTAGTACCTCCCCATATATATGTATGGAGTGGAGTTTGCAAGTGAAAAGAAACTTTGTGTTCCCAACAAGCTAGGTGAAGGACGGCTTTCACACACACTTATCTCTCAGAACTGAGCATGTGGAGAGACGTTCGTTCATCTAGCACAAAGGGAACGGGTTGCAGGAGAAACTTTTACTCTGGTTTCTCAGTCTGTTTCCTAGTGCCGGTTTGAAGTTCCTGCAGTTTTCACTGTAAAACCGAGTTGGAGCTAGTACCTCCCCATATATATGTATGGAGTGGAGTTTGCAAGTGAAAAGAAACTTTGTGTTCCCAACAAGCTAGGTGAAGGACGGCTTTCACACACACTTATCTCTCAGAACTGAGCATGTGGAGAGACGTTCGTTCATCTAGCACAAAGGGAACGGGTTGCAGGAGAAACTTTTACTCTGGTTTCTCAGTCTGTTTCCTAGTGCCGGTTTGAAGTTCCTGCAGTTTTCACTGTAAAACCGAGTTGGAGCTAGTACCTCCCCATATATATGTATGGAGTGGAGTTTGCAAGTGAAAAGAAACTTTGTGTTCCCAACAAGCTAGGTGAAGGACGGCTTTCACACACACTTATCTCTCAGAACTGAGCATGTGGAGAGACGTTCGTTCATCTAGCACAAAGGGAACGGGTTGCAGGAGAAACTTTTACTCTGGTTTCTCAGTCTGTTTCCTAGTGCCGGTTTGAAGTTCCTGCAGTTTTCACTGTAAAACCGAGTTGGAGCTAGTACCTCCCCATATATATGTATGGAGTGGAGTTTGCAACTGAAAAGAAACTTTGTGTTCCCAACAAGCTAGGTGAAGGACGGCTTTCACACACACTTATCTCTCAGAACTGAGCATGTGGAGAGACGTTCGTTCATCTAGCACAAAGGGAACGGGTTGCAGGAGAAACTTTTACTCTGGTTTCTCAGTCTGTTTCCTAGTGCCGGTTTGAAGTTCCTGCAGTTTTCACTGTAAAACCGAGTTGGAGCTAGTACCTCCCCATATATATGTATGGAGTGGAGTTTGCAACTGAAAAGAAACTTTGTGTTCCCAACAAGCTAGGTGAAGGACGGCTTTCACACACACTTATCTCTCAGAACTGAGCATGTGGAGAGACGTTCGTTCATCTAGCACAAAGGGAACGGGTTGCAGGAGAAACTTTTACTCTGGTTTCTCAGTCTGTTTCCTAGTGCCGGTTTGAAGTTCCTGCAGTTTTCACTGTAAAACCGAGTTGGAGCTAGTACCTCCCCATATATATGTATGGAGTGGAGTTTGCAAGTGAAAAGAAACTTTGTGTTCCCAACAAGCTAGGTGAAGGACGGCTTTCACACACACTTATCTCTCAGAACTGAGCATGTGGAGAGACGTTCGTTCATCTAGCACAAAGGGAACGGGTTGCAGGAGAAACTTTTACTCTGGTTTCTCAGTCTGTTTCCTAGTGCCGGTTTGAAGTTCCTGCAGTTTTCACTGTAAAACCGAGTTGGAGCTAGTACCTCCCCATATATATGTATGGAGTGGAGTTTGCAACTGAAAAGAAACTTTGTGTTCCCAACAAGCTAGGTGAAGGACGGCTTTCACACACACTTATCTCTCAGAACTGAGCATGTGGAGAGACGTTCGTTCATCTAGCACAAAGGGAACGGGTTGCAGGAGAAACTTTTACTCTGGTTTCTCAGTCTGTTTCCTAGTGCCGGTTTGAAGTTCCTGCAGTTTTCACTGTAAAACCGAGTTGGAGCTAGTACCTCCCCATATATATGTATGGAGTGGAGTTTGCAACTGAAAAGAAACTTTGTGTTCCCAACAAGCTAGGTGAAGGACGGCTTTCACACACACTTATCTCTCAGAACTGAGCATGTGGAGAGACGTTCGTTCATCTAGCACAAAGGGAACGGGTTGCAGGAGAAACTTTTACTCTGGTTTCTCAGTCTGTTTCCTAGTGCCGGTTTGAAGTTCCTGCAGTTTTCACTGTAAAACCGAGTTGGAGCTAGTACCTCCCCATATATATGTATGGAGTGGAGTTTGCAAGTGAAAAGAAACTTTGTGTTCCCAACAAGCTAGGTGAAGGACGGCTTTCACACACACTTATCTCTCAGAACTGAGCATGTGGAGAGACGTTCGTTCATCTAGCACAAAGGGAACGGTTTGCAGGAGAAACTTTTACTCTGGTTTCTCAGTCTGTTTCCTAGTGCCGGTTTGAAGTTCCTGCAGTTTTCACTGTAAAACCGAGTTGGAGCTAGTACCTCCCCATATATATGTATGGAGTGGAGTTTGCAACTGAAAAGAAACTTTGTGTTCCCAACAAGCTAGGTGAAGGACGGCTTTCACACACACTTATCTCTCAGAACTGAGCATGTGGAGAGACGTTCGTTCATCTAGCACAAAGGGAACGGGTTGCAGGAGAAACTTTTACTCTGGTTTCTCAGTCTGTTTCCTAGTGCCGGTTTGAAGTTCCTGCAGTTTTCACTGTAAAACCGAGTTGGAGCTAGTACCTCCCCATATATATGTATGGAGTGGAGTTTGCAACTGAAAAGAAACTTTGTGTTCCCAACAAGCTAGGTGAAGGACGGCTTTCACACACACTTATCTCTCAGAACTGAGCATGTGGAGAGACGTTCGTTCATCTAGCACAAAGGGAACGGGTTGCAGGAGAAACTTTTACTCTGGTTTCTCAGTCTGTTTCCTAGTGCCGGTTTGAAGTTCCTGCAGTTTTCACTGTAAAACCGAGTTGGAGCTAGTACCTCCCCATATATATGTATGGAGTGGAGTTTGCAACTGAAAAGAAACTTTGTGTTCCCAACAAGCTAGGTGAAGGACGGCTTTCACACACACTTATCTCTCAGAACTGAGCATGTGGAGAGACGTTCGTTCATCTAGCACAAAGGGAACGGGTTGCAGGAGAAACTTTTACTCTGGTTTCTCAGTCTGTTTCCTAGTGCCGGTTTGAAGTTCCTGCAGTTTTCACTGTAAAACCGAGTTGGAGCTAGTACCTCCCCATATATATGTATGGAGTGGAGTTTGCAAGTGAAAAGAAACTTTGTGTTCCCAACAAGCTAGGTGAAGGACGGCTTTCACACACACTTATCTCTCAGAACTGAGCATGTGGAGAGACGTTCGTTCATCTAGCACAAAGGGAACGGGTTGCAGGAGAAACTTTTACTCTGGTTTCTCAGTCTGTTTCCTAGTGCCGGTTTGAAGTTCCTGCAGTTTTCACTGTAAAACCGAGTTGGAGCTAGTACCTCCCCATATATATGTATGGAGTGGAGTTTGCAAGTGAAAAGAAACTTTGTGTTCCCAACAAGCTAGGTGAAGGACGGCTTTCACACACACTTATCTCTCAGAACTGAGCATGTGGAGAGACGTTCGTTCATCTAGCACAAATGGAACTGGTTGCAGGAGAAACTTTTACTCTGGTTTCTCAGTCTGTTTCCTAGTGCCGGTTTGATGTTCCTGCAGTTTTCACTGTAAAACAGAGTTGGAGCTAGTACCTCCCCATATATATGTATGGAGTGGAGTTTGCAACTGAAAAGAAACTTTGTGTTCCCAACAAGCTAGGTGAAGGACGGCTTTCACACACACTTATCTCTCAGAACTGAGCATGTGGAGAGACGTTCGTTCATCTAGCACAAAGGGAACGGGTTGCAGGAGAAACTTTTACTCTGGTTTCTCAGTCTGTTTCCTAGTGCCGGTTTGAAGTTCCTGCAGTTTTCACTGTAAAACGAGTTGGAGCTAGTACCTCCCCATATATATGTATGGAGTGGAGTTTGCAACTGAAAAGAAACTTTGTGTTCCCAACAAGCTAGGTGAAGGACGGCTTCACACACACTTATCTCTCAGAACTGAGCATGTGGAGAGACGTTCGTTCATCTAGCACAAAGGGAACGGGTTGCAGGAGAAACTTTTACTCTGGTTTCTCAGTCTGTTTCCTAGTGCCGGTTTGAAGTTCCTGCAGTTTTCACTGTAAAACCGAGTTGGAGCTAGTACCTCCCCATATATATGTATGGAGTGGAGTTTGCAAGTGAAAAGAAACTTTGTGTTCCCAACAAGCTAGGTGAAGGACGGCTTTCACACACACTTATCTCTCAGAACTGAGCATGTGGAGAGACGTTCGTTCATCTAGCACAAAGGGAACGGGTTGCAGGAGAAACTTTTACTCTGGTTTCTCAGTCTGTTTCCTAGTGCCGGTTTGAAGTTCCTGCAGTTTTCACTGTAAAACCGAGTTGGAGCTAGTACCTCCCCATATATATGTATGGAGTGGAGTTTGCAAGTGAAAAGAAACTTTGTGTTCCCAACAAGCTAGGTGAAGGACGGCTTTCACACACACTTATCTCTCAGAACTGAGCATGTGGAGAGACGTTCGTTCATCTAGCACAAAGGGAACGGTTTGCAGGAGAAACTTTTACTCTGGTTTCTCAGTCTGTTTCCTAGTGCCGGTTTGAAGTTCCTGCAGTTTTCACTGTAAATCCGAGTTGGAGCTAGTACCTCCCCATATATATGTATGGAGTGGAGTTTGCAACTGAAAAGAAACTTTGTGTTCCCAACAAGCTAGGTGAAGGACGGCTTTCACACACACTTATCTCTCAGAACTGAGCATGTGGAGAGACGTTCGTTCATCTAGCACAAAGGGAAACGGGTTGCAGGAGAAACTTTTACTCTGGTTTCTCAGTCTGTTTCCTAGTGCCGGTTTGAAGTTCCTGCAGTTTTCACTGTAAAACCGAGTTGGAGCTAGTACCTCCCCATATATATGTATGGAGTGGAGTTTGCAACTGAAAAGAAACTTTGTGTTCCCAACAAGCTAGTTGAAGGACGGCTTTCACACACACTTATCTCTCAGAACTGAGCATGTGGAGAGGACGTTCGTTCATCTAGCACAAAGGGAACGGGTTGCAGGAGAAACTTTTACTCTGGTTTCTCAGTCTGTTTCCTAGTGCCGGTTTGAAGTTCCTGCAGTTTTCACTGTAAAACCGAGTTGGAGCTAGTACCTCCCCATATATATGTATGGAGTGGAGTTTGCAAGTGAAAAGAAACTTTGTGTTCCCAACAAGCTAGGTGAAGGACGGCTTTCACACACACTTATCTCTCAGAACTGAGCATGTGGAGAGACGTTCGTTCATCTAGCACAAAGGGAACGGGTTGCAGGAGAAACTTTTACTCTGGTTTCTCAGTCTGTTTCCTAGTGCCGGTTTGAAGTTCCTGCAGTTTTCACTGTAAAACCGATGTTGGAGCTAGTACCTCCCCATATATATGTATGGAGTGGAGTTTGCAAGTGAAAAGAAACTTTGTGTTCCCAACAAGCTAGGTGAAGGACGGCTTTCACACACACTTATCTCTCAGAACTGAGCATGTGGAGAGACGTTCGTTCATCTAGCACAAAGGGAACGGTTTGCAGGAGAAACTTTTACTCTGGTTTCTCAGTCTGTTTCCTAGTGCCGGTTTGAAGTTCCTGCAGTTTTCACTGTAAACCGAGTTGGAGCTAGTACCTCCCCATATATATGTATGGAGTGGAGTTTGCAACTGAAAAGAAACTTTGTGTTCCCAACAAGCTAGGTGAAGGACGGCTTTCACACACAATTATCTCTCAGAACTGAGCATGTGGAGAGACGTTCGTTCATCTAGCACAAAGGGAACGGGTTGCAGGAGAAACTTTTACTCTGGTTTCTCAGTCTGTTTCCTAGTGCCGGTTTGAAGTTCCTGCAGTTTTCACTGTAAAACCGAGTTGGAGCTAGTACCTCCCCATATATATGTATGGAGTGGAGTTTGCAACTGAAAAGAAACTTTGTGTTCCCAACAAGCTAGGTGAAGGACGGCTTTCACACACACTTATCTCTCAGAACTGAGCATGTGGAGAGACGTTCGTTCATCTAGCACAAAGGGAACGGGTTGCAGGAGAAACTTTTACTCTGGTTTCTCAGTCTGTTTCCTAGTGCCGGTTTGAAGTTCCTGCAGTTTTCACTGTAAAACCGAGTTGGAGCTAGTACCTCCCCATATATATGTATGGAGTGGAGTTTGCAAGTGAAAAGAAACTTTGTGTTCCCAACAAGCTAGGTGAAGGACGGCTTTCACACACACTTATCTCTCAGAACTGAGCATGTGGAGAGACGTTCGTTCATCTAGCACAAAGGGAACGGGTTGCAGGAGAAACTTTTACTCTGGTTTCTCAGTCTGTTTCCTAGTGCCGGTTTGAAGTTCCTGCAGTTTTCACTGTAAAACCGAGTTGGAGCTAGTACCTCCCCATATATATGTATGGAGTGGAGTTTGCAAGTGAAAAGAAACTTTGTGTTCCCAACAAGCTAGCTGAAGGACGGCTTTCACACACACTTATCTCTCAGAACTGAGCATGTGGAGAGACGTTCGTTCATCTAGCACAAAGGGAACGGGTTGCAGGAGAAACTTTTACTCTGGTTTCTCAGTCTGTTTCCTAGTGCCGGTTTGAAGTTCCTGCAGTTTTCACTGTAAAACCGAGTTGGAGCTAGTACCTCCCATATATATGTATGGAGTGGAGTTTGCAAGTGAAAAGAAACTTTGTGTTCCCAACAAGCTAGGTGAAGGACGGCTTTCACACACACTTATCTCTCAGAACTGAGCATGTGGAGAGACGTTCGTTCATCTAGCACAAATGGAACGGGTTGCAGGAGAAACTTTTACTCTGGTTTCTCAGTCTGTTTCCTAGTGCCGGTTTGAAGTTCCTGCAGTTTTCACTGTAAAACCGAGTTGGAGCTAGTACCTCCCCATATATATGTATGGAGTGGAGTTTGCAACTGAAAAGAAACTTTGTGTTCCCAACAAGCTAGGTGAAGGACGGCTTTCACACACACTTATCTCTCAGAACTGAGCATGTGGAGAGACGTTCGTTCATCTAGCACAAAGGGAACGGGTTGCAGGAGAAACTTTTACTCTGGTTTCTCAGTCTGTTTCCTAGTGCCGGTTTGAAGTTCCTGCAGTTTTCACTGTAAAACCGAGTTGGAGCTAGTACCTCCCCATATATATGTATGGAGTGGAGTTTGCAACTGAAAAGAAACTTTGTGTTCCCAACAAGCTAGGTGAAGGACGGCTTTCACACACACTTATCTCTCAGAACTGAGCATGTGGAGAGACGTTCGTTCATCTAGCACAAAGGGAACGGGTTGCAGGAGAAACTTTACTCTGGTTTCTCAGTCTGTTTCCTAGTGCCGGTTTGAAGTTCCTGCAGTTTTCACTGTAAAACCGAGTTGGAGCTAGTACCTCCCCATATATATGTATGGAGTGGAGTTTGCAAGTGAAAAGAAACTTTGTGTTCCCAACAAGCTAGGTGAAGGACGGCTTTCACACACACATTATCTCTCAGAACTGAGCATGTGGAGAGACGTTCGTTCATCTAGCACAAAGGGAACGGGTTGCAGGAGAAACTTTTACTCTGGTTTCTCAGTCTGTTTCCTAGTGCCGGTTTGAAGTTCCTGCAGTTTTCACTGTAAAACCGAGTTGGAGCTAGTACCTCCCCATATATATGTATGGAGTGGAGTTTGCAACTGAAAAGAAACTTTGTGTTCCCAACAAGCTAGGTGAAGGACGGCTTTCACACACACTTATCTCTCAGAACTGAGCATGTGGAGAGACGTTCGTTCATCTAGCACAAAGGGAACGGGTTGCAGGAGAAACTTTTACTCTGGTTTCTCAGTCTGTTTCCTAGTGCCGGTTTGAAGTTCCTGCAGTTTTCACTGTAAAACCGAGTTGGAGCTAGTACCTCCCCATATATATGTATGGAGTGGAGTTTGCAAGTGAAAAGAAACTTTGTGTTCCCAACAAGCTAGGTGAAGGACGGCTTTCACACACACTTATCTCTCAGAACTGAGCATGTGGAGAGACGTTCGTTCATCTAGCACAAAGGGAACGGTTTGCAGGAGAAACTTTTACTCTGGTTTCTCAGTCTGTTTCCTAGTGCCGGTTTGAAGTTCCTGCAGTTTTCACTGTAAACCGAGTTGGAGCTAGTACCTCCCCATATATATGTATGGAGTGGAGTTTGCAACTGAAAAGAAACTTTGTGTTCCCAACAAGCTAGGTGAAGGACGGCTTTCACACACAATTATCTCTCAGAACTGAGCATGTGGAGAGACGTTCGTTCATCTAGCACAAAGGGAACGGGTTGCAGGAGAAACTTTTACTCTGGTTTCTCAGTCTGTTTCCTAGTGCCGGTTTGAAGTTCCTGCAGTTTTCACTGTAAAACCGAGTTGGAGCTAGTACCTCCCCATATATATGTATGGAGTGGAGTTTGCAACTGAAAAGAAACTTTGTGTTCCCAACAAGCTAGGTGAAGGACGGCTTTCACACACACTTATCTCTCAGAACTGAGCATGTGGAGAGACGTTCGTTCATCTAGCACAAAGGGAACGGGTTGCAGGAGAAACTTTTACTCTGGTTTCTCAGTCTGTTTCCTAGTGCCGGTTTGAAGTTCCTGCAGTTTTCACTGTAAAACCGAGTTGGAGCTAGTACCTACCCATATATATGTATGGAGTGGAGTTTGCAAGTGAAAAGAAACTTTGTGTTCCCAACAAGCTAGGTGAAGGACGGCTTTCACACACACTTATCTCTCAGAACTGAGCATGTGGAGAGACGTTCGTTCATCTAGCACAAAGGGAACGGGTTGCAGGAGAAACTTTTACTCTGGTTTCTCAGTCTGTTTCCTAGTGCCGGTTTGAAGTTCCTGCAGTTTTCACTGTAAAACCGAGTTGGAGCTAGTACCTCCCCATATATATGTATGGAGTGGAGTTTGCAAGTGAAAAGAAACTTTGTGTTCCCAACAAGCTAGGTGAAGGACGGCTTTCACACACACTTATCTCTCAGAACTGAGCATGTGGAGAGACGTTCGTTCATCTAGCACAAAGGGAACGGGTTGCAGGAGAAACTTTTACTCTGGTTTCTCAGTCTGTTTCCTAGTGCCGGTTTGAAGTTCCTGCAGTTTTCACTGTAAAACCGAGTTGGAGCTAGTACCTCCCCATATATATGTATGGAGTGGAGTTTGCAACTGAAAAGAAACTTTGTGTTCCCAACAAGCTAGTGAAGGACGGCTTTCACACACACTTATCTCTCAGAACTGAGCATGTGGAGAGACGTTCGTTCATCTAGCACAAAGGGAACGGGTTGCAGGAGAAACTTTTACTCTGGTTTCTCAGTCTGTTTCCTAGTGCCGGTTTGAAGTTCCTGCAGTTTTCACTGTAAAACCGAGTTGGAGCTAGTACCTCCCCATATATATGTATGGAGTGGAGTTTGCAATGAAAAGAAACTTTGTGTTCCCAACAAGCTAGGTGAAGGACGGCTTTCACACACACTTATCTCTCAGAACTGAGCATGTGGAGAGACGTTCGTTCATCTAGCACAAAGGGAACGGGTTGCAGGAGAAACTTTTACTCTGGTTTCTCAGTCTGTTTCCTAGTGCCGGTTTGAAGTTCCTGCAGTTTTCACTGTAAAACCGAGTTGGAGCTAGTACCTCCCCATATATATGTATGGAGTGGAGTTTGCAAGTGAAAAGAAACTTTGTGTTCCCAACAAGCTAGGTGAAGGACGGCTTTCACACACACATTATTCTCAGAACTGAGCATGTGGAGAGACGTTCGTTCATCTAGCACAAAGGGAACGGGTTGCAGGAGAAACTTTTACTCTGGTTCTCAGTCTGTTTCCTAGTGCCGGTTTGAAGTTCCTGCAGTTTTCACTGTAAAACCGAGTTGGAGCTAGTACCTCCCCATATATATGTATGGAGTGGAGTTTGCAACTGAAAAGAAACTTTGTGTTCCCAACAAGCTAGGTGAAGGACGGCTTTCACACACAATTATCTCTCAGAACTGAGCATGTGGAGAGACGTTCGTTCATCTAGCACAAAGGGAACGGGTTGCAGGAGAAACTTTTACTCTGGTTTCTCAGTCTGTTTCCTAGTGCCGGTTTGAAGTTCCTGCAGTTTTCACTGTAAAACCGAGTTGGAGCTAGTACCTCCCCATATATATGTATGGAGTGGAGTTTGCAAGTGAAAAGAAACTTTGTGTTCCCAACAAGCTAGGTGAAGGACGGCTTTCACACACACTTATCTCTCAGAACTGAGCATGTGGAGAGACGTTCGTTCATCTAGCACAAAGGGAACGGTTTGCAGGAGAAACTTTTACTCTGGTTTCTCAGTCTGTTTCCTAGTGCCGGTTTGAAGTTCCTGCAGTTTTCACTGTAAAACCGAGTTGGAGCTAGTACCTCCCCATATATATGTATGGAGTGGAGTTTGCAACTGAAAAGAAACTTTGTGTTCCCAACAAGCTAGGTGAAGGACGGCTTTCACACACACTTATCTCTCAGAACTGAGCATGTGGAGAGACGTTCGTTCATCTAGCACAAAGGGAACGGGTTGCAGGAGAAACTTTTACTCTGGTTTCTCAGTCTGTTTCCTAGTGCCGGTTTGAAGTTCCTGCAGTTTTCACTGTAAAACCGAGTTGGAGCTAGTACCTCCCCATATATATGTATGGAGTGGAGTTTGCAATGAAAAGAAACTTTGTGTTCCCAACAAGCTAGGTGAAGGACGGCTTTCACACACACTTATCTCTCAGAACTGAGCATGTGGAGAGACGTTCGTTCATCTAGCACAAAGGGAACGGGTTGCAGGAGAAACTTTTACTCTGGTTTCTCAGTCTGTTTCCTAGTGCCGGTTTGAAGTTCCTGCAGTTTTCACTGTAAAACCGAGTTGGAGCTAGTACCTCCCCATATATATGTATGGAGTGGAGTTTGCAAGTGAAAAGAAACTTTGTGTTCCCAACAAGCTAGGTGAAGGACGGCTTTCACACACACTTATCTCTCAGAACTGAGCATGTGGAGAGACGTTCGTTCATCTAGCACAAAGGGAACGGGTTGCAGGAGAAACTTTTACTCTGGTTTCTCAGTCTGTTTCCTAGTGCCGGTTTGAAGTTCCTGCAGTTTTCACTGTAAAACCGAGTTGGAGCTAGTACCTCCCCATATATATGTATGGAGTGGAGTTTGCAAGTGAAAAGAAACTTTGTGTTCCCAACAAGCTAGGTGAAGGACGGCTTTCACACACACTTATCTCTCAGAACTGAGCATGTGGAGAGACGTTCGTTCATCTAGCACAAAGGGAACGGGTTGCAGGAGAAACTTTTACTCTGGTTTCTCAGTCTGTTTCCTAGTGCCGGTTTGAAGTTCCTGCAGTTTTCACTGTAAAACCGAGTTGGAGCTAGTACCTCCCCATATATATGTATGGAGTGGAGTTTGCAAGTGAAAAGAAACTTTGTGTTCCCAACAAGCTAGGTGAAGGACGGCTTTCACACACACTTATCTCTCAGAACTGAGCATGTGGAGAGACGTTCGTTCATCTAGCACAAAGGGAACGGGTTGCAGGAGAAACTTTTACTCTGGTTTCTCAGTCTGTTTCCTAGTGCCGGTTTGAAGTTCCTGCAGTTTTCACTGTAAAACCGAGTTGGAGCTAGTACCTCCCCATATATATGTATGGAGTGGAGTTTGCAAGTGAAAAGAAACTTTGTGTTCCCAACAAGCTAGGTGAAGGACGGCTTTCACACACACTTATCTCTCAGAACTGAGCATGTGGAGAGACGTTCGTTCATCTAGCACAAAGGGAACGGGTTGCAGGAGAAACTTTTACTCTGGTTTCTCAGTCTGTTTCCTAGTGCCGGTTTGAAGTTCCTGCAGTTTTCACTGTAAAACCGAGTTGGAGCTAGTACCTCCCCATATATATGTATGGAGTGGAGTTTGCAACTGAAAAGAAACTTTGTGTTCCCAACAAGCTAGGTGAAGGACGGCTTTCACACACACTTATCTCTCAGAACTGAGCATGTGGAGAGACGTTCGTTCATCTAGCACAAAGGGAACGGGTTGCAGGAGAAACTTTTACTCTGGTTTCTCAGTCTGTTTCCTAGTGCCGGTTTGAAGTTCCTGCAGTTTTCACTGTAAAACCGAGTTGGAGCTAGTACCTCCCCATATATATGTATGGAGTGGAGTTTGCAAGTGAAAAGAAACTTTGTGTTCCCAACAAGCTAGGTGAAGGACGGCTTTCACACACACTTATCTCTCAGAACTGAGCATGTGGAGAGACGTTCGTTCATCTAGCACAAAGGGAACGGGTTGCAGGAGAAACTTTTACTCTGGTTTCTCAGTCTGTTTCCTAGTGCCGGTTTGAAGTTCCTGCAGTTTTCACTGTAAAACCGAGTTGGAGCTAGTACCTCCCCATATATATGTATGGAGTGGAGTTTGCAAGTGAAAAGAAACTTTGTGTTCCCAACAAGCTAGGTGAAGGACGGCTTTCACACACACTTATCTCTCAGAACTGAGCATGTGGAGAGACGTTCGTTCATCTAGCACAAAGGGAACGGGTTGCAGGAGAAACTTTTACTCTGGTTTCTCAGTCTGTTTCCTAGTGCCGGTTTGAAGTTCCTGCAGTTTTCACTGTAAAACCGAGTTGGAGCTAGTACCTCCCCATATATATGTATGGAGTGGAGTTTGCAACTGAAAAGAAACTTTGTGTTCCCAACAAGCTAGGTGAAGGACGGCTTTCACACACACTTATCTCTCAGAACTGAGCATGTGGAGAGACGTTCGTTCATCTAGCACAAAGGGAACGGGTTGCAGGAGAAACTTTTACTCTGGTTTCTCAGTCTGTTTCCTAGTGCCGGTTTTGAAGTTCCTGCAGTTTTCACTGTAAACCGAGTTGGAGCTAGTACCTCCCCATATATATGTATGGAGTGGAGTTTGCAAATGAAAAGAAACTTTGTGTTCCCAACAAGCTAGGTGAAGGACGGCTTTCACACACACTTATCTCTCAGAACTGAGCATGTGGAGAGACGTTCGTTCATCTAGCACAAAGGGAACGGGTTGCAGGAGAAACTTTTACTCTGGTTTCTCAGTCTGTTTCCTAGTGCCGGTTTGAAGTTCCTGCAGTTTTCACTGTAAAACCGAGTTGGAGCTAGTACCTCCCCATATATATGTATGGAGTGGAGTTTGCAACTGAAAAGAAACTTTGTGTTCCCAACAAGCTAGGTGAAGGACGGCTTTCACACACACTTATCTCTCAGAACTGAGCATGTGGAGAGACGTTCGTTCATCTAGCACAAAGGGAACGGGTTGCAGGAGAAACTTTTACTCTGGTTTCTCAGTCTGTTTCCTAGTGCCGGTTTGAAGTTCCTGCAGTTTTCACTGTAAAACCGAGTTGGAGCTAGTACCTCCCCATATATATGTATGGAGTGGAGTTTGCAACTGAAAAGAAACTTTGTGTTCCCAACAAGCTAGGTGAAGGACGGCTTTCACACACACTTATCTCTCAGAACTGAGCATGTGGAGAGACGTTCGTTCATCTAGCACAAAGGGAACGGGTTGCAGGAGAAACTTTTACTCTGGTTTCTCAGTCTGTTTCCTAGTGCCGGTTTGAAGTTCCTGCAGTTTTCACTGTAAAACCGAGTTGGAGCTAGTACCTCCCCATATATATGTATGGAGTGGAGTTTGCAACTGAAAAGAAACTTTGTGTTCCCAACAAGCTAGGTGAAGGACGGCTTTCACACACACTTATCTCTCAGAACTGAGCATGTGGAGAGACGTTCGTTCATCTAGCACAAAGGGAACGGGTTGCAGGAGAAACTTTTACTCTGGTTTCTCAGTCTGTTTCCTAGTGCCGGTTTGAAGTTCCTGCAGTTTTCACTGTAAAACCGAGTTGGAGCTAGTACCTCCCCATATATATGTATGGAGTGGAGTTTGCAACTGAAAAGAAACTTTGTGTTCCCAACAAGCTAGGTGAAGGACGGCTTTCACACACACTTATCTCTCAGAACTGAGCATGTGGAGAGACGTTCGTTCATCTAGCACAAAGGAACGGGTTGCAGGAGAAACTTTTACTCTGGTTTCTCAGTCTGTTTCCTAGTGCCGGTTTGAAGTTCCTGCAGTTTTCACTGTAAAACCGAGTTGGAGCTAGTACCTCCCCATATATATGTATGGAGTGGAGTTTGCAACTGAAAAGAAACTTTGTGTTCCCAACAAGCTAGGTGAAGGACGGCTTTCACACACACTTATCTCTCAGAACTGAGCATGTGGAGAGACGTTCGTTCATCTAGCACAAATGGAACGGGTTGCAGGAGAAACTTTTACTCTGGTTTCTCAGTCTGTTTCCTAGTGCCGGTTTGAAGTTCCTGCAGTTTTCACTGTAAAACCGAGTTGGAGCTAGTACCTCCCCATATATATGTATGGAGTGGAGTTTGCAACTGAAAAGAAACTTTGTGTTCCCAACAAGCTAGGTGAAGGACGGCTTTCACACACACTTATCTCTCAGAACTGAGCATGTGGAGAGACGTTCGTTCATCTAGCACAAAGGGAACGGGTTGCAGGAGAAACTTTTACTCTGGTTTCTCAGTCTGTTTCCTAGTGCCGGTTTGAAGTTCCTGCAGTTTTCACTGTAAATCCGAGTTGAGCTAGTACCTCCCCATATATATGTATGGAGTGGAGTTTGCAACTGAAAAGAAACTTTGTGTTCCCAACAAGCTAGGTGAAGGACGGCTTTCACACACACTTATCTCTCAGAACTGAGCATGTGGAGAGACGTTCGTTCATCTAGCACAAAGGGAACGGGTTGCAGGAGAAACTTTTACTCTGGTTTCTCAGTCTGTTTCCTAGTGCCGGTTTGAAGTTCCTGCAGTTTTCACTGTAAAACCGAGTTGGAGCTAGTACCTCCCCATATATATGTATGGAGTGGAGTTTGCAACTGAAAAGAAACTTTGTGTTCCCAACAAGCTAGGTGAAG
The DNA here is from genome assembly GCF_009834535.1 of Camelus ferus. Taxonomy (NCBI): domain Eukaryota; kingdom Metazoa; phylum Chordata; class Mammalia; order Artiodactyla; family Camelidae; genus Camelus; species Camelus ferus. The sequence continues at coordinate 1,195 of NW_022587826.1, read as the reverse complement.
GACGGCTTTCACACACACTTATCTCTCAGAACTGAGCATGTGGAGAGACGTTCGTTCATCTAGCACAAAGGGAACGGGTTGCAGGAGAAACTTTTTACTCTGGTTTCTCAGTCTGTTTCCTAGTGCCGGTTTGAAGTTCCTGCAGTTTTCACTGTAAAACCGAGTTGGAGCTAGTACCTCCCCATATATATGTATGGAGTGGAGTTTGCAAGTGAAAAGAAACTTTGTGTTCCCAACAAGCTAGGTGAAGGACGGCTTTCACACACACTTATCTCTCAGAACTGAGCATGTGAGAGACGTTCGTTCATCTAGCACAAAGGGAACGGGTTGCAGGAGAAACTTTTACTCTGGTTTCTCAGTCTGTTTCCTAGTGCCGGTTTGAAGTTCCTGCAGTTTTCACTGTAAAACCGAGTTGGAGCTAGTACCTCCCCATATATATGTATGGAGTGGAGTTTGCAAGTGAAAAGAACTTTGTGTTCCAACAAGCTAGGTGAAGGACGGCTTTCACACACACTTATCTCTCAGACTGAGCATGTGGAGAGACGTTCGTTCATCTAGCACAAAGGGAACGGGTTGCAGGAGAAACTTTTACTCTGGTTTCTCAGTCTGTTTCCTAGTGCCGGTTTGAAGTTCCTGCAGTTTTCACTGTAAAACCGAGTTGGAGCTAGTACCTCCCCATATATATGTATGGAGCTGGAGTTTGCAACTGAAAAGAAACTTTTGTTCCCAACAAGCTAGGTGAAGGTCGGCTTACACCACATTATCTCTCAGAACTGAGCATGTGGAGAGACTGTCTGGTTCACTAGCACAAAGGGAACGGGTTGCAAGTAGAAACTTTACTTGGTTTCTCAGTCTGTTCCTAGTGCCGGTTTGAAGTTCCTGCAGTTTTCACGTAAAACCGAGTTGGAGCTAGTACCTCCCCATATATATGTATGGAGTGTGAGTTTTGCAACGTGAAAAGAAACTTTGTGTTCCCAACAAGCTAGTTGAAGAACTGCTTTCACACACACTATCTCTCAGAAATGAGCATGTGGAGAGACGTTCGTTCATCTACCACAAAGGGAACGGGTTGCAGGAGAAACTTTTACTCTGGTTTCTTCAGTGCTGTTTCCTAGTGCCGGTTTGCAGTTCCTGCAGTTTTCACTGTAAATACGAGTTGGAGCTAGTACCTCCCCATAAATTGTATGGAGTGGAA
>NW_022587825.1:0-48284 GCF_009834535.1 Camelus ferus | reverse complement strand
GCACAAGGGAACGGGTTTGCAGGAGAAACTTTTACTCTGTTTTTTCAGTCTGTTTCCTAGTGCGGGTTTGAGTTCCTGCAGGTTCACTCTAAAACCGAGTTGGAGCTACGTACCTTCCATATATAGTATGGAGTGGAGTTGGAAACTGAAAAGAAACTTTGTGTTCCCAACAAGCTAGTTGTAAGGACGGCGTTCACATTCACACACTTATATCTCAAGAGCTGAAGCATGTGGGGAGGATGTTCGTTCATCTAAGCACTAGAGGGAACGGGTTGATAGGAGAAACCTTTAACTCCTGGTTTCTCAGTCTGTTTCCTAGTGCCGGTTTGAAGTTCCTGCAGTTTTCACTGTAAAACCGAGTTGGAGCTAGTACCTTCCCATATATATGTATGGAGTGAGTTGGAAACTGAAAAGAAACTTTGTGTTCCAACAAAGCTAGTGAAGGACGGCTTTCACACACACTTATCTCTCAGAACTGAGCATGTGGAGAGAACGGTTCGTTCATCTAGCAACAAGGGAACGGGTTGCAGGAGAAACTTTTACTCTGGTTTCTCAGTCTGTTTCCTAGTGCCAGTTTGAAGTTCCTGCAGTTTTCACTGTAAAACCGAGTTGGAGCTAGTACCATTCCCATATATATGTATGGAGTGGAGTTAGGAAACTGAAAAGAAACTTTGTGTTCCCAACAAGCTAGTTGAAGGACGGCTTTCACACACACTTATCTCTCAAAACTGAGCATGTGGAGAGACGTTCGTTCATCTAGCACAAAGGGAACGGGTTGCAGGAGAAACTTTTACTCTGGTTTCTCAGTCTGTTTCCTAGTGCCAGTTTGAAGTTCCTGCAGTTTTCACTGTAAAACCGAGTTGGAGCTAGTACCTTCCCATATATATGTATGGAGTTGAGTTGGAAACTGAATAGAAACTTTGTGTTCCCAACAAGCTAGTTGATGGACGGCTTTCACACACACTTATCTCTCAAAACTGAGCATGTGGAGAGACGTTCGTTCATCTAGCAAAAAAGGGAACGGGTTGCAGGAGAAACTTTTACTCTGGTTTCTCAGTCTGTTTCCTAGTGCCAGTTTGAAGTTCCTGCAGTTTTCATTGTAAAACCGTGTTGGAGCTAGTACCTTCCCATATATATGTAAGGAGTGGATTTGGAAACTGAAAAGAAACTTTGTGTTCCCAACAAGCTAGTTGAAGGACGGCTTTCACACACACTTATCTCTCAAAACTGAGCATGTGGAGAGACGTTCGTTTATCTCGCACAAAGGGAACGGGTTGCAGGAGAAACTTTTACTCGGGTTTCTCAGTCTGTTTCCTAGTGCCGGTAAGAAGTTCCTGCAGTTTTCACTGTAAAACCGATTTGGAGCTAGTACCTTCCCTTATATATGTATGGAGTGGAGTTGGAAACTGAAAAGAAACTTTGTGTTCCCAACAAGCTAGTTGAAGTGCGGCTTTCACACACACATATCTCTCTAGAGCTGAGCATGTGGAGAGACGTTCGTTCATCTAGCAGAGAGGGAACGGGTTGCAGGAGAAACTTTTACTCTGGTTTCTCAGTCTGTTTCCTAGTGCCAGTTTGAAGTTCCTGCAGTTTTCACTGTAAAACCGAGTTGGAGCTAGTACCTTCCCATATATATGTAAGGAGTGGAGTTGGAAACTGAAAAGAAACTTTGTGTTCCCAACATGCTAGTTGAAGAACGGCTTTCACACACACTTATCTCTCAAAACTGAGCATGTGGAGAGAAGTTCGTTCATCTAGCACAAAGGGAACGGGTTACAGGAGAAACTTTTACTCTGGTTTCTCAGTCTGTTTCCTAGTGCCGGTTTGAAGTTCCTGCAGGTTTCACTCTAAAACCGAGTTGGAGCTAGTACCTTCCCATATATATGTATGGAGTTGAGTTGGAAACTGAATAGAAACTTTGTGTTCCCAACAAGCTAGTTGAATGGACGGCTTTCACACACACTTATCTCTCAAAACTGAGCATGTGGAGAGACGTTCGTTCATCTAGCAAAAAGGGAACGGGTTGCAGGAGAAACTTTTACTCTGGATTCTCAGTCTGTTTCCTAGTGCCAGTTTGAAGTTCCTGCAGTTTTCACTGTAAAACCGTGTTGGAGCTAGTACCTTCCCATATATATGTAAGGAGTGGAGTTGGAAACTGAAAAGAAACTTTGTGTTCCCAACAAGCTCGTTGAAGGACGGCTTTCACACACAATTATCTCTCAAAACTGAGCATGTGGAGAAAAGTTCGTTCATCTAGCACAAAGGGAAAGGGTTGCAGGAGAAACTTTTACTCTGTTTTCTCAGTCTGTTTCCTAGTGCGGGTTTGAAGTTCCTGCAGTTTTCACTCTAAACCCGATTTGGAGCTAGAACCTTCCCATATATGTGTATCGAGTGGAGTTGGAAAGTGAAAAGAAACTTTGTGTTCCCAACAAGCTAGTTGAAGGACGGCTTTCACACAAACTTATGTCTCAAACTGAGCATGTTGAGAGACGTTCGTTCATCTAGCACAAAGGGAACGGGTTGCAGGAGAACCTTTTACTCTGGAATCTCAGCCTGTTTCCTAGTGCCGGTTTGAAGTTCCTGCAGTTTTCACTGTAAAACCGAGTTGGAGCTAGTACCTTCCCATATATATGTAAGGAGTGGAGGTGGAAACATGAAAAGAAACTTTGTGTTCCCAACAAGCTAGTTGAAGGGCGGCTTTCACACACAATTATCTGTCAAAACTGAGCATGTGGAGAGAAGTTCGTTCATCTAGCACAAAGGGAACGGGTTACAGGGGAAACTTTTTCTCTGGTTTCTCAGTCTGTTTCCTAGTGCCGGTTTGAATTTCCTGCAGTTTTCACTGTAAAACCGAGTTGGAGCTAGAACCTTCCCATATATATGTATGGAGTGGATTTGGAAACTGAAAAGAAACTTTGTGTTCCCAACAAGCTAGTTGAAGGACGGCTTTCACACACACTTATCTCTCAAAACTGAGCACGTGGAGATACGTTCGTTCATCTAGCACAAAGGGAACGGGTTGTAGGGGAAACATTTACTCTGCATTCTCAGTCTGTTTCCTAGTGCCGGTTTGAAGTTCCTGCAGTTTTCACTCTAAACCCGAGTTGGAGCTAGTACCTTCCCATATATGTGTATCGTGTGGAGTTGGAAACTGAAAAGAAACTTTGTGTTCCCGACAAGCTATTTGAAGGACGGCTTTCACACACACTTATCTCTCAAAACTGAGCATGTTGAGAGACGTTCGTTCATCTAGCACAAAGCGAACGGGTTGCAGGAGAAACTTTTACTCTGCTTTCTCAGACTGTTTCCTAGTTCCGGTTTGAAGTTCCTGCAGTTTTCACTGTAAAACCGAGTTGGAGCTAGTTCCTTCCCATATATATGTATGGAGTGGAGTTGGAAACTGAAAAGAAACTTTGTGTTCCCAACAAGCTAGTTGAAGGACGGCTTTCACACACACTTATCTCTCAAAACTGAGCATGTGGATAGACGTTCGTTCATCTCGCACAAAGAGACCTGGTTGCAGGAGAAACTTTTACTCGGGTTTATCTGTCTGTTTCCTAGTGCCGGTTAGAAGTTCCTGCAGTTTTCACTGTAAAACCGATTTGGAGCTAGTACCTTCCCATATATATGTATGAAGTGGAGTTGGAAACTGAAAAGAAACTTTGTGTTCCCAACAAGCTAGTTGAAGGACGGCTTTCACACACACTTTACTCTCTGTGCTGAGCATGTTGAGAGACGATCGTTCATCTAGCACAAAGGGAACGGGTTGTAGGGAGAAACTTTTACTCTGGCATTCTCAGTCTGTTTCCTAGTGCCGGTTTGAAGTTCCTGCATTTTTCACTCTAAACCGAATTGGAGCTAGTACCTTCCCATATATATGTATCGGAGTGGAGTTGGAAACTGAAAAGAATCTTTGTGTTCCCAAGAAGCTAGTTGAAGGACGGCTTTCACACACATTTATCTCTCAAAACTGAGCATGTTGAGAGACGTTCGTTCATCTAGCACAAAGGGAACATTTGCAGGAGAACCTTTTACTCTGCTTTCTCAGTCTGTTTCCTAGTTCCGGTTTGAAATTCCTGCAGTTTTCACTGTAAAACCGAGTTGGAGCATAGTACCTTCCCATATATATGTATGGATTGGAGTTGGAAACTGAAAAGAAACTTTGTGTTCCCAACAAGCTAGTTGAAGGACGGTTTTCACACACACTTATCTCTCAAAACTGAGCATGTGGAGAGACGTTCGTTCATCTCGCACAAAGGGAACGGGTTGCAGGAGAAACTTTTACTCGGGTTTCTCAGTCTGTTTCCTAGTGCCGGTTAGAAGTTCCTGCAGTTTTCACTGTAAAACCGATTTGGAGCTAGTACCTTCCCATATATATGTATGGAGTGGAGTTGGAAACTGAAAAGAAACTTTGTGTTCCCAACAAGCTAGTTGAAGGACGGCTTTCACACACACTTATCTCTCAAAACTGAGCATGTGGAGAGACGTTCGTTCATCTAGCACAAAGGGAACTGGGTTGCAGGAGAAACTTTACTCTGGTTTCTCAGTCTGTTTCCTAGTGCCGGTTTGAAGTTCCTGCAGTTTTCACTGTAAACCGAGTTGGAGCTAGTACCTTCCCATATATATGTATGGATTGGAGTTGGAAATCTGAAAAGAAACTTTGTGTTCCCAACAAGCTAGTTGAAGGACGGCTTTCACACACACTTATCTCTCAAAACTGAGCATGTGGAGAGACGTTCGTTCATCTAGCACAAAGGGAACGGGTTGCAGGAGAAACTTTTACTCGGGTTTCTCAGTCTGTTTCCTAGTGCCGGTTAGAAGTTCCTGCAGTTTTCACTGTAAAACCGAGTTGGAGCTAGTACCTTCCCATATATATGTATGGAGTGGAGTTGGAAACTGAAAAGAAACTTTGTGTTCCCAACAAGCTAGTTGAAGGACGGCTTTCACACACACTTATCTCTCAGAGCTGAGCATGTGGAGAGACGTTCGTTCATCTAGCAGAGAGGGAACGGGTTGCAGGAGAAACTTTTACTCTGGTTTCTCAGTCTGTTTCCTAGTGCCAGTTTGAAGTTCCTGCAGTTTTCACTGTAAAACCGAGTTGGAGCTAGTACCTTCCCATATATATGTAAGGAGTGGAGTTGGAAACTGAAAAGAAACTTTGTGTTCCCAACAAGCTAGTTGAAGGATGGCTTTCACACACACTTATCTCTCAAAACTGAGCATGTGGAGAGACGTTCGTTCATCTAGCAAAAAGGGAACGGGTTGCAGGAGAAACTTTTACTCTGGTTTCTCAGTCTGTTTCCTAGTGCCAGTTTGAAGTTCCTGCAGTTTTCACTGTAAAACCGAGTTGGAGCTAGTACCTTCCCATATATATGTAAGGAGTGGAGTTGGAAACTGAAAAGAAACTTTGTGTTCCCAACAAGCTAGTTGAAGGACGGCTTTCACACACACTTATCTCTCAAAACTGAGCATGTGGAGAAAATTTCGTTCATCTAGCACAAAGGGAACGGGTTGCAGGAGAAACTTTTACTCTGGTTTCTCATGTCTGTTTCCTAGTGCGGGTTTGAAGTTCCTGCAGGTTTCACTGTAAAACCGAGATGGAGCTAGTACCTTCCCATATATATGTATGGAGTGGAGTTGGAAACTGAAAAGAAACTTTGTGTTCCCAACAAGCTAGTTGAAGGACGGCTTTGACACACACTTATCTCTCAAGTGCTGAGCATGTTGAGAGACGTTCGTTCATCTAGCACAAAGGGAACGGGTTGCAGGAGAAACTTTTACTCTGCTTTCTCAGTCTGTTTCCTAGTGCCGGTTTGAAGTTCCTGCAGTTTTCACTGTAAAACCGAGTTGGAGCTAGTATCCTTCCCATATATATGTATGGAGTGGAGTTGGAAACTGAATAGAAACTTTGTGTTCCCAACAAGCTAGTTGAATGGACGGCTTTCACACACACTTATCTCTCAAAACTGAGCATGTGGAGAGAAGTTCGTTCATCTAGCACAAAGGGAACGGGTTACAGGAGAAACTTTTACTCTGGTTTCTCAGTCTGTTTCCTAGTGCCGGTTTGAAGTTCCTGCAGTTTTCACTGTAAAACCGAGTTGGAGCTAGTACCTTCCCATATATATGTAAGGAGTGGAGTTGGAAACTGAAAAGAAACTTTGTGTTCCCAACAAGCTAGTTGAAGGACGGCTTTCACACACACTTATCTCTCAAAACTGAGCATGTGGAGAGACGTTCGTTCATCTAGCAAAAAGGGAACGGGTTGCAGGAGAAACTTTTACTCTGGTTTCTCAGTCTGTTTCCTAGTGCCAGGTTTGAAGTTCCTGCAGTATTCACTGTAAAACCGTGTTGGAGCTAGTACCTTCCCATATATATGTAAGGAGTGGAGTTGGAAACTGAAAAGAAACTTTGTGTTCCCAACAAGCTAGTTGAAGGACGGCTTTCACACACACTTATCTCTCAAAACTGAGCATGTGGAGAGAACGTTCGTTCATCTAGCACAAAGGGAACGGGTTGCAGGAGAAACTTTTACTCTGGTTTCTCAGTCTGTTTCCTAGTGCCGGTTTGAAGTTCCTGCAGTTTTCACTGTAAAACCGAGTTGGAGCTAGTACCTTCCCATATATATGTATGGAGTGGAGTTGGAAACTGAAAAGAAACTTTGTGTTCCCAACAAGCTAGTTGAAGGACGGCTTTCACACACACTTATCTCTCAAAGCTGAGCATGTGGAGAGACGTTCGTTCATCTAGCACAAAGGGAACGGGTTGCAGGAGAAACTTTTACTCTGCTTTCTCAGTCTGTTTCCTAGTGCCGGTTTGAAGTTCCTGCAGTTTTCACTGTAAAACCGAGTTGGAGCTAGTACCTTCCCATATATATGTATGGAGTGGAGTTGGAAACTGAAAAGAAACTTTGTGTTCCCAACAAGCTAGTTGAAGGATGGCTTTCACACACACTTATCTCTCAAAACTGAGCATGTGGAGAGACGTTCGTTCATCTAGCAAAAAGGGAACGGGTTGCAGGAGAAACTTTTACTCTGGTTTCTCAGTCTGTTTCCTAGTGCCAGTTTGAAGTTCCTGCAGTTTTCACTGTAAAACCGTGTTGGAGCTAGTACCTTCCCATATATATGTAAGGAGTGGATTTGGAAACTGAAAAGAAACTTTGTGTTCCCAACAAGCTAGTTGAAGGACGGCTTTCACACACACTTATCTCTCAAAACTGAGCATGTGGAGAGAAGTTCGTTCATCTAGCACAAAGGGAACGGGTTGCAGGAGAAACTTTTACTCTGGTTTCTCAGTCTGTTTCCTAGTGCGGGTTTGAAGTTCCTGCAGGTTTCACTGTAAAACCGAGATGGAGCTAGTACCTTCCCATATATATGTATGGAGTGGAGTTGGAAACTGAAAAGAAACTTTGTGTTCCCAACAAGCTAGTTGAAGGACGGCTTTCACACACACTTATCTCTCAAAACTGAGCATGTGGAGAGACGTTCGTTCATCTAGCAAAAAGGGAACGGGTTGCAGGAGAAACTTTTACTCTGGTTTCTCAGTCTGTTTCCTAGTGCCGGTTTGAAGTTCCTGCAGTTTTCACTGTAAAACCGAGTTGGAGCTAGTACCTTCCCATATATATGTATGGAGTGGAGTTGGAAACTGAAAAGAAACTTTGTGTTCCCAACAAGCTAGTTGAAGGACGGCTTTCACACACACTTATCTCTCAAAACTGAGCATGTGGAGAGAAGTTCGTTCATCTAGCACAAAGGGAACGGGTTACAGGAGAAACTTTTACTCTGGTTTCTCAGTCTGTTTCCTAGTGCCAGTTTGAAGTTCCTGCAGTTTTCACTGTAAAACCGAGTTGGAGCTAGTACCTTCCCATATATATGTATGGAGTGGAGTTGGAAACTGAATAGAAACTTTGTGTTCCCAACAAGCTAGTTGAATGGACGGCTTTCACACACACTTATCTCTCAAAACTGAGCATGTGGAGAGACGTTCGTTCATCTAGCAAAAAGGGAACGGGTTGCAGGAGAAACTTTTACTCTGGTTTCTCAGTCTGTTTCCTAGTGCCAGTTTGAAGTTCCTGCAGTTTTCACTGTAAAACCGTGTTGGAGCTAGTACCTTCCCATATATATGTAAGGAGTGGATTTGGAAACTGAAAAGAAACTTTGTGTTCCCAACAAGCTAGTTGAAGGACGGCTTTCACACACACTTATCTCTCAAAACTGAGCATGTGGAGAGACGTTCGTTCATCTAGCACAAAGGGAACGGGTTGCAGGAGAAACTTTTACTCTGGTTTCTCAGTCTGTTTCCTAGTGCCGTTTAGAAGTTCCTGCAGTTTTCACTGTAAAACCGATTTGGAGCTAGTACCTTCCCATATATATGTATGGAGTGGAGTTGGAAACTGAAAAGAAACTTTGTGTTCCCAACAAGCTAGTTGAAGGACGGCTTTCACACACACTTATCTCTCAAACTGAGCATGTGGAGAGACGTTCGTTCATCTAGCACAAAGGGAACGGGTTGCAGGAGAAACTTTTACTCTGGTTTCTCAGTCTGTTTCCTAGTGCCGGTTTGAAGTTCCTGCAGTTTTCACTGTAAAACCGAGTTGGAGCTAGTACCTTCCCATATATATGTATGGAGTGGAGTTGGAAACTGAATAGAAACTTTGTGTTCCCAACAAGCTAGTTGAATGGACGGCTTTCACACACACTTATCTCTCAAAACTGAGCATGTGGAGAGAAGTTCGTTCATCTAGCACAAAGGGAACGGGTTGCAGGAGAAACTTTTACTCTGGTTTCTCAGTCTGTTTCCTAGTGCCGGTTTGAAGTTCCTGCAGTTTTCACTGTAAAACCGAGTTGGAGCTAGTACCTTCCCATATATATGTATGGAGTGGAGTTGGAAACTGAAAAGAAACTTTGTGTTCCCAACAAGCTAGTTGAAGGACGGCTTTCACACACACTTATCTCTCAAAACTGAGCATGTGGAGAGACGTTCGTTCATCTAGCACAAAGGGAACGGGTTGCAGGAGAAACTTTTACTCTGGTTTCTCAGTCTGTTTCCTAGTGCCGGTTTGAAGTTCCTGCAGTTTTCACTGTAAAACCGAGTTGGAGCTAGTACCTTCCCATATATATGTATGGAGTGGAGTTGGAAACTGAAAAGAAACTTTGTGTTCCCAACAAGCTAGTTGAAGGACGGCTTTCACACACACTTATCTCTCAAAACTGAGCATGTGGAGAGACGTTCGTTCATCTAGCACAAAGGGAACGGGTTGCAGGAGAAACTTTTACTCTGGTTTCTCAGTCTGTTTCCTAGTGCCGGTTTGAAGTTCCTGCAGTTTTCACTGTAAAACCGAGTTGGAGCTAGTACCTTCCCATATATATGTAAGGAGTGGAGTTGGAAACTGAAAAGAAACTTTGTGTTCCCAACAAGCTAGTTGAAGGACGGCTTTCACACACACTTATCTCTCAAAACTGAGCATGTGGAGAGACGTTCGTTCATCTAGCAAAAAGGGAACGGGTTGCAGGAGAAACTTTTACTCTGGTTTCTCAGTCTGTTTCCTAGTGCCAGTTTGAAGTTCCTGCAGTTTTCACTGTAAAACCGATGTTGGAGCTAGTACCTTCCCATATATATGTAAGGAGTGGAGTTGGAAACTGAAAAGAAACTTTGTGTTCCCAACAAGCTAGTTGAAGGACGGCTTTCACACACACTTATCTCTCAAAACTGAGCATGTGGAGAGAAGTTCGTTCATCTAGCACAAAGGGAACGGGTTGCAGGAGAAACTTTTACTCTGGTTTCTCAGTCTGTTTCCTAGTGCCGGGTTTGAAGTTCCTGCAGTTTTCACTGTAAAACCGAGATTGGAGCTAGTACCTTCCCATATATATGTATGGAGTGGAGTTGGAAACTGAAAAGAAACTTTGTGTTCCCAACAAGCTAGTTGAAGGACGGCTTTCACACACACTTATCTCTCAAAACTGAGCATGTGGAGAGACGTTCGTTCATCTAGCAAAAAGGGAACGGGTTGCAGGAGAAACTTTTACTCTGTTTCTCAGTCTGTTTCCTAGTGCCGGTTTGAAGTTCCTGCAGTTTTCACTGTAAAACCGAGTTGGAGCTAGTACCTTCCCATATATATGTATGGAGTGGAGTTGGAAACTGAAAAGAAACTTTGTGTTCCCAACAAGCTAGTTGAAGGACGGCTTTCACACACACTTATCTCTCAAAACTGAGCATGTGGAGAGAAGTTCGTTCATCTAGCACAAAGGGAACGGGTTGCAGGAGAAACTTTTACTCTGGTTTCTCAGTCTGTTTCCTAGTGCCGGTTTGAAGTTCCTGCAGTTTTCACTGTAAAACCGAGTTGGAGCTAGTACCTTCCCATATATATGTATGGAGTGGAGTTGGAAACTGAAAAGAAACTTTGTGTTCCCAACAAGCTAGTTGAAGGACGGCTTTCACACACACTTATCTCTCAAAACTGAGCATGTGGAGAGACGTTCGTTCATCTAGCACAAAGGGAACGGGTTGCAGGAGAAACTTTTACTCTGGTTTCTCAGTCTGTTTCCTAGTGCCGGTTTGAAGTTCCTGCAGTTTTCACTGTAAAACCGATGTTGGAGCTAGTACCTTCCCATATATATGTATGGAGTGGAGTTGGAAACTGAAAAGAAACTTTGTGTTCCCAACAAGCTAGTTGAAGGACGGCTTTCACACACACTTATCTCTCAAAACTGAGCATGTGGAGAGACGTTCGTTCATCTAGCACAAAGGGAACGGGTTGCAGGAGAAACTTTTACTCTGGTTTCTCAGTCTGTTTCCTAGTGCCGGTTAGAAGTTCCTGCAGTTTTCACTGTAAAACCGATTTGGAGCTAGTACCTTCCCATATATATGTATGGAGTGGAGTTGGAAACTGAAAAGAAACTTTGTGTTCCCAACAAGCTAGTTGAAGGACGGCTTTCACACACACTTATCTCTCAGAGCTGAGCATGTGGAGAGACGTTCGTTCATCTAGCACAAAGGGAACGGGTTGCAGGAGAAACTTTTACTCTGGTTTCTCAGTCTGTTTCCTAGTGCCAGTTTGAAGTTCCTGCAGTTTTCACTGTAAAACCGAGTTGGAGCTAGTACCTTCCCATATATATGTATGGAGTGGAGTTGGAAACTGAAAAGAAACTTTGTGTTCCCAACAAGCTAGTTGAAGGACGGCTTTCACACACACTTATCTCTCAAAACTGAGCATGTGGAGAGACGTTCGTTCATCTAGCACAAAGGGAACGGGTTGCAGGAGAAACTTTTACTCTGGTTTCTCAGTCTGTTTCCTAGTGCCGGTTTGAAGTTCCTGCAGTTTTCACTGTAAAACCGAGTTGGAGCTAGTACCTTCCCATATATATGTAATGGAGTGGAGTTGGAAACTGAAAAGAAACTTTGTGTTCCCAACAAGCTAGTTGAAGGACGGCTTTCACACACACTTATCTCTCAAAACTGAGCATGTGGAGAGACGTTCGTTCATCTAGCACAAAGGGAACGGGTTGCAGGAGAAACTTTTACTCTGGTTTCTCAGTCTGTTTCCTAGTGCCGGTTTGAAGTTCCTGCAGTTTTCACTGTAAAACCGAGTTGGAGCTAGTACCTTCCCATATATATGTATGGAGTGGAGTTGGAAACTGAAAAGAAACTTTGTGTTCCCAACAAGCTAGTTGAAGGACGGCTTTCACACACACTTATCTCTCAAAGCTGAGCATGTGGAGAGACGTTCGTTCATCTAGCACAAAGGGAACGGGTTGCAGGAGAAACTTTTACTCTGGTTTCTCAGTCTGTTTCCTAGTGCCGGTTTGAAGTTCCTGCAGTTTTCACTGTAAAACCGAGTTGGAGCTAGTACCTTCCCATATATATGTATGGAGTGGAGTTGGAAACTGAAAAGAAACTTTGTGTTCCCAACAAGCTAGTTGAAGGACGGCTTTCACACACACTTATCTCTCAAAACTGAGCATGTGGAGAGACGTTCGTTCATCTAGCACAAAGGGAACGGGTTACAGGAGAAACTTTTACTCTGGTTTCTCAGTCTGTTTCCTAGTGCCGGTTTGAAGTTCCTGCAGTTTTCACTGTAAAACCGAGTTGGAGCTAGTACCTTCCCATATATATGTAAGGAGTGGAGTTGGAAACTGAAAAGAAACTTTGTGTTCCCAACAAGCTAGTTGAAGGATGGCTTTCACACACACTTATCTCTCAAAACTGAGCATGTGGAGAGACGTTCGTTCATCTAGCAAAAAGGGAACGGGTTGCAGGAGAAACTTTTACTCTGGTTTCTCAGTCTGTTTCCTAGTGCCAGTTTGAAGTTCCTGCAGTTTTCACTGTAAAACCGATGTTGGAGCTAGTACCTTCCCATATATATGTAAGGAGTGGATTTGGAAACTGAAAAGAAACTTTGTGTTCCCAACAAGCTAGTTGAAGGACGGCTTTCACACACACTTATCTCTCAAAACTGAGCATGTGGAGAAAATTTCGTTCATCTAGCACAAAGGGAACGGGTTGCAGGAGAAACTTTTCCTCTGGTTTCTCTGTCTGTTTCCTAGTGCGGGTTTGAAGTTCCTGCAGGTTTCACTGTAAAACCGAGATGGAGCTAGTACCTTCCCATATATATGTATGGAGTGGAGTTGGAAACTGAAAAGAAACTTTGTGTTCCCAACAAGCTAGTTGAAGGACGGCTTTCACACACACTTATCTCTCAGTGCTGAGCATGTGGAGAGACGTTCGTTCATCTAGCACAAAGGGAACGGGTTGCAGGAGAAACTTTTACTCTGCTTTCTCAGTCTGTTTCCTAGTGCCGGTTTGAAGTTCCTGCAGTTTTCACTGTAAAACCGAGTTGGAGCTAGTACCTTCCCATATATATGTAAGGAGTGGAGTTGGAAACTGAAAAGAAACTTTGTGTTCCCAACAAGCTAGTTGAAGGATGGCTTTCACACACACTTATCTCTCAAAACTGAGCATGTGGAGAGACGTTCGTTCATCTAGCAAAAAAGGGAACGGGTTGCAGGAGAAACTTTTACTCTGGTTTCTCAGTCTGTTTCCTAGTGCCAGTTTGAAGTTCCTGCAGTTTTCACTGTAAAACCGTGTTGGAGCTAGTACCTTCCCATATATATGTAAGGAGTGGATTTGGAAACTGAAAAGAAACTTTGTGTTCCCAACAAGCTAGTTGAAGGACGGCTTTCACACACACTTATCTCTCAAAACTGAGCATGTGGAGAAAATTTCGTTCATCTAGCACAAAGGGAACGGGTTGCAGGAGAAACTTTTACTCTGGTTTCTCAGTCTGTTTCCTAGTGCGGGTTTGAAGTTCCTGCAGGTTTCACTGTAAAACCGAGATGGAGCTAGTACCTTCCCATATATATGTATGGAGTGGAGTTGGAAACTGAAAAGAAACTTTGTGTTCCCAACAAGCTAGTTGAAGGACGGCTTTGACACACACTTATCTCTCAAAACTGAGCATGTGGAGAGACGTTCGTTCATCTAGCACAAAGGGAACGGGTTGCAGGAGAAACTTTTACTCTGTTTTCTCAGTCTGTTTCCTAGTGCCGGTTTGAAGTTCCTGCAGTTTTCACTGTAAAACCGAGTTGGAGCTAGTACCTTCCCATATATATGTATGGAGTTGAGTTGGAAACTGAATAGAAACTTTGTGTTCCCAACAAGCTAGTTGATGGACGGCTTTCACACACACTTATCTCTCAAAACTGAGCATGTGGAGAGAAGTTCGTTCATCTAGCACAAAGGGAACGGGTTACAGGAGAAACTTTTACTCTGGTTTCTCAGTCTGTTTCCTAGTGCCAGTTTGAAGTTCCTGCAGTTTTCACTGTAAAACCGAGTTGGAGCTAGTACCTTCCCATATATATGTATGGAGTGGAGTTGGAAACTGAATAGAAACTTTGTGTTCCCAACAAGCTAGTTGAATGGACGGCTTTCACACACACTTATCTCTCAAAACTGAGCATGTGGAGAGACGTTACGTTCATCTAGCAAAAAGGGAACGGGTTGCAGGAGAAACTTTTACTCTGGTTTCTCAGTCTGTTTCCTAGTGCCAGTTTGAAGTTCCTGCAGTTTTCTCTGTAAAACCGTGTTGGAGCTAGTACCTTCCCATATATATGTAATGAGTGGATTTGGAAACTGAAAAGAAACTTTGTGTTCCCAACAAGCTAGTTGAAGGACGGCTTTCACACACACTTATCTCTAAAAACTGAGCATGTGGAGAGACGTTCGTTTCATCTAGCACAAAGGGAACGGGTTGCAGGAGAAACTTTTACTCGGGTTTCTCAGTCTGTTTCCTAGTGCCGGTTAGAAGTTCCTGCAGTTTTCACTGTAAAACCGATTTGGAGCTAGTACCTTCCCATATATATGTATGGAGTGGAGTTGGAAACTGAAAAGAAACTTTGTGTTCCCAACAAGCTAGTTGAAGAACGGCTTTCACACACACATATCTCTCAGAGCTGAGCATGTGGAGAGACGTTCGTTCATCTAGCAGAGAGGGAACGGGTTGCAGGAGAAACTTTTACTCTGGTTTCTCAGTCTGTTTCCTAGTGCCAGTTTGAGGTTCCTGCAGTTTTCACTGTAAAACCGAGTTGGAGCTAGTACCTTCCCATATATATGTATGGAGTTGTAGTTGGAAACTGAATAGAAACTTTGTGTTCCCAACAAGCTATTTGATGGACGGCTTTAACACACACTTATCTCTCAAAACTGAGCATGTGGAGAAAAGTTCGTTCATCTAGCACAAAGGGAACGGTTGCAGGAGAAACTTTTACTCTGGTTTCTCGGTCTGTTTCCTAGTGCGGGTGTGAAGTTCCTGCAGGTTTCACTGTAAAACCGAGTTGGAGCTAGTTCCTTCCCATATATATGTATGGAGTGGAGTTGGAAACTGAAAAGAAACTTTGTGTTCCCAGCAAGCTAGTTGAAGGAACGGCTTTCACACACACTTATCTCTCAAAACTGAGCATGTGGAGAGACGTTCGTTCATCTAGCACAAAGGGAACGGTTTGCAGGAGAAACTTTTACTCTGCTTTCTCAGTCTGTTTCCTAGTGCCGGTTTGAAGTTCCTGCAGTTTTCACTGTAAAACCGAGTTGGAGCTAGTACCTTCCCATATATATGTATGGAGTGGAGTTGGAAACTGAAAAGAAACTTTGTGTTCCCAACAAGCTAGTTGAAGGACGGCTTTCACACACACTTATCTCTCAAAACTGAGCATGTGGAGAGACGTTCGTTCATCTAGCACAAAGGGAACGGGTTGCAGGAGAAACTTTTACTCTGGTTTCTCAGTCTGTTTCCTAGTGCCGGTTTGAAGTTCCTGCAGTTTTCACTGTAAAACCGAGTTGGAGCTAGTACCTTCCCATATATATGTAAGGAGTGGAGTTGGAAACTGAAAAGAAACTTTGTGTTCCCAACAAGCTAGTTGAAGGACTGGCTTTCACACACACTTATCTCTCAAAACTGAGCATGTGGAGAGACGTTCGTTCATCTAGCAAAAAGGGAACGGGTTGCAGGAGAAACTTTTACTCTGGTTTCTCAGTCTGTTTCCTAGTGCCAGTTTGAAGTTCCTGCAGTTTTCACTGTAAAACCGATGTTGGAGCTAGTACCTTCCCATATATATGTAAGGAGTGGAGTTGGAAACTGAAAAGAAACTTTGTGTTCCCAACAAGCTAGTTGAAGGACGGCTTTCACACACACTTATCTCTCAAAACTGAGCATGTGGAGAGAAGTTCGTTCATCTAGCACAAAGGGAACGGGTTGCAGGAGAAACTTTTACTCTGGTTTCTCAGTCTGTTTCCTAGTGCCGGTTTGAAGTTCCTGCAGTTTTCACTGTAAAACCGAGTTGGAGCTAGTACCTTCCCATATATATGTATGGAGTGGAGTTGGAAACTGAAAAGAAACTTTGTGTTCCCAACAAGCTAGTTGAAGGACGGCTTTCACACACACTTATCTCTCAAAACTGAGCATGTGGAGAGACGTTCGTTCATCTAGCACAAAGGGAACGGGTTGCAGGAGAAACTTTTACTCTGTTTTCTCAGTCTGTTTCCTAGTGCCGGTTTGAAGTTCCTGCAGTTTTCACTGTAAAACCGAGTTGGAGCTAGTACCTTCCCATATATATGTATGGAGTTGAGTTGGAAACTGAATAGAAACTTTGTGTTCCCAACAAGCTAGTTGATGGACGGCTTTCACACACACTTATCTCTCAAAACTGAGCATGTGGAGAGAAGTTCGTTCATCTAGCACAAAGGGAACGGGTTACAGGAGAAACTTTTACTCTGGTTTCTCAGTCTGTTTCCTAGTGCCGGTTTGAAGTTCCTGCAGTTTTCACTGTAAAACCGAGTTGGAGCTAGTACCTTCCCATATATATGTATGGAGTGGAGTTGGAAACTGAATAGAAACTTTGTGTTCCCAACAAGCTAGTTGATGGACGGCTTTCACACACACTTATCTCTCAAAACTGAGCATGTGGAGAGACGTTACGTTCATCTAGCAAAAAGGGAACGGGTTGCAGGAGAAACTTTTACTCTGCTTTCTCAGTCTGTTTCCTAGTGCCAGGTTTGAAGTTCCTGCAGTTTTCACTGTAAAACCGAGTTGGAGCTAGTACCTTCCCATATATATGTAATGGAGTGGAGTTGGAAACTGAAAAGAAACTTTGTGTTCCCAACAAGCTAGTTGAAGGACGGCTTTCACACACACTTATCTCTCAAAACTGAGCATGTGGAGAGACGTTCGTTCATCTAGCACAAAGGGAACGGGTTGCAGGAGAAACTTTTACTCTGGTTTCTCAGTCTGTTTCCTAGTGCCGGTTAGAAGTTCCTGCAGTTTTCACTGTAAAACCGAGTTGGAGCTAGTACCTTCCCATATATATGTATGGAGTGGAGTTGGAAACTGAAAAGAAACTTTGTGTTCCCAACAAGCTAGTTGAAGGACGGCTTTCACACACACTTATCTCTCAGAACTGAGCATGTGGAGAGACGTTCGTTCATCTAGCACAAAGGGAACGGGTTGCAGGAGAAACTTTTACTCTGGTTTCTCAGTCTGTTTCCTAGTGCCAGTTTGAAGTTCCTGCAGTTTTCACTGTAAAACCGAGTTGGAGCTAGTACCTTCCCATATATATGTATGGAGTGGAGTTGGAAACTGAATAGAAACTTTGTGTTCCCAACAAGCTAGTTGAATGGACGGCTTTCACACACACTTATCTCTCAAAACTGAGCATGTGGAGAGAAGTTCGTTCATCTAGCACAAAGGGAACGGGTTGCAGGAGAAACTTTTACTCTGGTTTCTCAGTCTGTTTCCTAGTGCCGGTTTGAAGTTCCTGCAGTTTTCACTGTAAAACCGAGTTGGAGCTAGTACCTTCCCATATATATGTAATGGAGTGGAGTTGGAAACTGAAAAGAAACTTTGTGTTCCCAACAAGCTAGTTGAAGGACGGCTTTCACACACACTTATCTCTCAAACTGAGCATGTGGAGAGACGTTCGTTCATCTAGCACAAAGGGAACGGGTTGCAGGAGAAACTTTTACTCTGGTTTCTCAGTCTGTTTCCTAGTGCCGGTTTGAAGTTCCTGCAGGTTTCACTGTAAAACCGAGTTGGAGCTAGTACCTTCCCATATATATGTATGGAGTGGAGTTGGAAACTGAAAAGAAACTTTGTGTTCCCAACAAGCTAGTTGAAGGACGGCTTTCACACACACTTATCTCTCAAAACTGAGCATGTGGAGAGACGTTCGTTCATCTAGCACAAAGGGAACGGGTTGCAGGAGAAACTTTTACTCTGGTTTCTCAGTCTGTTTCCTAGTGCCGGTTTGAAGTTCCTGCAGTTTTCACTGTAAAACCGAGTTGGAGCTAGTACCTTCCCATATATATGTATGGAGTGGAGTTGGAAACTGAAAAGAAACTTTGTGTTCCCAACAAGCTAGTTGAAGTACGGCTTTCACACACACTTATCTCTCAAAACTGAGCATGTGGAGAGACGTTCGTTCATCTAGCACAAAGGGAACGGGTTGCAGGAGAAACTTTTACTCTGGTTTCTCAGTCTGTTTCCTAGTGCCGGTTTGAAGTTCCTGCAGTTTTCACTGTAAAACCGAGTTGGAGCTAGTACCTTCCCATATATATGTATGGAGTGGAGTTGGAAACTGAAAAGAAACTTTGTGTTCCCAACAAGCTAGTTGAAGGACGGCTTTCACACACACTTATCTCTCAAGACTGAGCATGTGGAGAGACGTTCGTTCATCTAGCACAAAGGGAACGGGTTGCAGGAGAAACTTTTACTCTGGTTTCTCAGTCTGTTTCCTAGTGCCAGTTTGAAGTTCCTGCAGTTTTCACTGTAAAACCGATGTTGGAGCTAGTACCTTCCCATATATATGTAAGGAGTGGATTTGGAAACTGAAAAGAAACTTTGTGTTCCCAACAAGCTAGTTGAAGGACGGCTTTCACACACACTTATCTCTCAAAACTGAGCATGTGGAGAGAAGTTCGTTCATCTAGCACAAAGGGAACGGGTTGCAGGAGAAACTTTTACTCTGGTTTCTCAGTCTGTTTCCTAGTGCCGGTTTGAAGTTCCTGCAGGTTTCACTGTAAAACCGAGTTGGAGCTAGTACCTTCCCATATATATGTATGGAGTGGAGTTGGAAACTGAAAAGAAACTTTGTGTTCCCAACAAGCTAGTTGAAGGACGGCTTTCACACACACTTATCTCTCAAAACTGAGCATGTGGAGAGACGTTCGTTCATCTAGCACAAAGGGAACGGTTTGCAGGAGAAACTTTTACTCTGCTTTCTCAGTCTGTTTCCTAGTGCCGGTTTGAAGTTCCTGCAGTATTTCACTGTAAAACCGAGTTGGAGCTAGTACCTTCCCATATATATGTATGGAGTGGAGTTGGAAACTGAAAAGAAACTTTGTGTTCCCAACAAGCTAGTTGAAGGACGGCTTTCACACACACTTATCTCTCAAAACTGAGCATGTGGAGAGACGTTCGTTCATCTAGCACAAAGGGAACGGGTTGCAGGAGAAACTTTTACTCTGGATTCTCAGTCTGTTTCCTAGTGCCGGTTTGAAGTTCCTGCAGTTTTCACTGTAAAACCGAGTTGGAGCTAGTACCTTCCCATATATATGTATGGAGTGGAGTTGGAAACTGAAAAGAAACTTTGTGTTCCCAACAAGCTAGTTGAAGGACGGCTTTCACACACACTTATCTCTCAAAACTGAGCATGTGGAGAGACGTTCGTTCATCTAGCACAAAGGGAACGGGTTGCAGGAGAAACTTTTACTCTGGTTTCTCAGTCTGTTTCCTAGTGCCGGTTAGAAGTTCCTGCAGTTTTCACTGTAAAACCGAGTTGGAGCTAGTACCTTCCCATATATATGTATGGAGTGGAGTTGGAAACTGAAAAGAAACTTTGTGTTCCCAACAAGCTAGTTGAAGGACGGCTTTCACACACACTTATCTCTCAGAACTGAGCATGTGGAGAGACGTTCGTTCATCTAGCACAAAGGGAACGGGTTGCAGGAGAAACTTTTACTCTGGTTTCTCAGTCTGTTTCCTAGTGCCAGGTTTGAAGTTCCTGCAGTTTTCACTGTAAAACCGAGTTGGAGCTAGTACCTTCCCATATATATGTATGGAGTGGAGTTGGAAACTGAAAAGAAACTTTGTGTTCCCAACAAGCTAGTTGAAGGACGGCTTTCACACACACTTATCTCTCAAAACTGAGCATGTGGAGAGACGTTCGTTCATCTAGCACAAAGGGAACGGGTTGCAGGAGAAACTTTTACTCTGGTTTCTCAGTCTGTTTCCTAGTGCCGGTTTGAAGTTCCTGCAGTTTTCACTGTAAAACCGAGTTGGAGCTAGTACCTTCCCATATATATGTAAGGAGTGGAGTTGGAAACTGAAAAGAAACTTTGTGTTCCCAACAAGCTAGTTGAAGGACGGCTTTCACACACACTTATCTCTCAAAACTGAGCATGTGGAGAGACGTTCGTTCATCTAGCACAAAGGGAACGGGTTGCAGGAGAAACTTTTACTCTGGTTTCTCAGTCTGTTTCCTAGTGCCGTTTATAAGTTCCTGCAGTTTTCACTCTAAACACGAGTTGGAGCTAGTATCTTCCCATATATATGTATGGTGTGGAGTTGGAACCTGAAAAGAAACTTTGTGTTCCCAACAAGCTAGTTGAAGGACGGCTTTCACACACACATATCTCTCAAAACTGAGCATGTGGAGAGACGTTCGTTCATCTAGCACAAAGGGAACGGGTTGCAGGAGAAACTTTTACTCTGGAATCTCAGTCTGTTTCCTAGTGCCGGTTTGAAGTTCCTGCAGTATCAATGTAAAACCGAGTTGGAGCTAGTACCTTCCCATATATATGTAAGGACTGGAGTTGGAAATTGAAAAGAAACTTTGTGTTCCCAACAAGCTAGTTGAAGGACGGCTTTCACACACACTTATCTCTCAAAACTGAGCATGTGGAGAGACGTTCGTTTATCTCGCACAAAGGGAACGGGTTGCAGGAGAAACTTTTACTCTGGTTTCTCAGTCTGTTTCCTAGTGCCGGTTAGAAGTTCCTGCAGTTTTCACTGTAAAACCGAGTTGGAGCTAGTACCTTCCCATATATATGTATGGAGTGGAGTTGGAATCTGAAAAGAAACTTTGTGTTCCCAACAAGCTAGTTGAAGGACGGCTTTCACACACACTTATCTCTCAGAAGCTGAGCATGTGGAGAGACGTTCGTTCATCTAGCACAAAGGGAACGGGTTGCAGGAGAAACTTTTACTCTGTTTTCTCAGTCTGTTTCCTAGTGCCGGTTTGAAGTTCCTGCAGTTTTCACTGTAAAACCGAGTTGGAGCTAGTTCCTTCCCATATATATGTATGGAGTGGAGTTGGAAACTGAAAAGAAACTTTGTGTTCCCAACAAGCTAGTTGAAGGACGGCTTTCACACACACTTATCTCTCAAAACTGAGCATGTGGAGAGACGTTCGTTCATCTAGCACAAAGGGAACGGGTTGCAGGAGAAACTTTTACTCTGGTTTCTCAGTCTGTTTCCTAGTGCCGGTTTGAAGTTCCTGCAGTTTTCACTGTAAATCCGAGTTGGAGCTAGTTCCTTCCCATATATATGTATGGAGTGGAGTTGGAAACTGAAAAGAAACTTTGTGTTCCCAACAAGCTAGTTGAAGGACGGCTTTCACACACACTTATCTCTCAAAACTGAGCATGTGGAGAGACGTTCGTTCATCTAGCACAAAGGGAACGGGTTGCAGGGGAAACTTTTACTCTGCATTCTTAGTCTGTTTCCTAGTGCCGGTTAGAAGTTCCTGCAGTTTTCACTGTAAACCCGAGTTGGAGCTAGTACCTTCCCATATATATGTATCATGTGGAGTTGGAAACTGAAAAGAAACTTTGTGTTCCCAACAAGCTAGTTGAAGGACGGCTTTCACACACACTTATCTCTCAGTGCTGAGCATGTGGAGAGACGTTCGTTCATATAGCACATAGGGAACTGGTTGCAGGGGAAACTTTTACTCTGGTTTCTCAGTCTGTTTCCTAGTGCCGGTTTGAAGTTCCTGCAGTTTTCACTGTAAACCAGAGTTGGAGCTAGTACCTTCCCATATATATGTATGGAGTGGAGTTGGAAACTGAAAAGAAACTTTGTGTTCCCAACAAGCTAGTTGAAGGACTGGCTTTCACACACACTTATCTCTCAAAACTGAGCATGTGGAGAGACAGTTCGTTCATCTAGCACAAAGGGAACGGGTTGCAGGAGAAACTTTTTCTCTGGTTTCTCAGTCTGTTTCCTAGTGCCGGTTTGAAGTTCCTGCAGTTTTCACTGTAAAACCGAGTTGGAGCTAGTACCTTCCCATATATATGTATGGAGTGGAGTTGGAAACTGAAAAGAAACTTTGTGTTCCCAACAAGCTAGTTGAAGGACGGCTTTCACACACACTTATCTCTCAAAACTGAGCATGTGGAGAGACGTTCGTTCATCTAGCACAAAGGGAACGGGTTGCAGGAGAAACTTTTACTCTGCTTTCTCAGTCTGTTTCCTAGTGCCGGTTTGAAGTTCCTGCAGTTTTCACTGTAAAACCGAGTTGGAGCTAGTACCTTCCCATATATATGTATGGAGTGGAGTTGGAAACTGAAAAGAAACTTTGTGTTCCCAACAAGCTAGTTGAAGGACGGCTTTCACACACACTTATCTCTCAAAACTGAGCATGTGGAGAGACGTTCGTTCATCTAGCACAAAGGGAACGGGTTGCAGGAGAAACTTTTACTCTGCTTTCTCAGTCTGTTTCCTAGTGCCAGTTTGAAGTTCCTGCAGTTTTCACTGTAAAACCGAGTTGGAGCTAGTACCTTCCCATATATATGTATGGAGTGGAGTTGGAAACTGAAAAGAAACTTTGTGTTCCCAACAAGCTAGTTGAAGGACGGCTTTCACACACACTTATCTCTCAGAAGCTGAGCATGTGGAGAGACGTTCGTTCATCTAGCACAAAGGGAACGGGTTGCAGGAGAAACTTTTACTCTGGTTTCTCAGTCTGTTTCCTAGTGCCGGTTTGAAGTTCCTGCAGTTTTCACTGTAAAACCGAGTTGGAGCTAGTACCTTCCCATATATATGTATGGAGTGGAGTTGGAAACTGAAAAGAAACTTTGTGTTCCCAACAAGCTAGTTGAAGGACGGCTTTCACACACACTTATCTCTCAAAACTGAGCATGTGGAGAGACGTTCGTTCATCTAGCACAAAGGGAACGGGTTGCAGGAGAAACTTTTACTCTGGATTTCTCAGTCTGTTTCCTAGTGCCGGTTTGAAGTTCCTGCAGTTTTCACTGTAAAACCGAGTTGGAGCTAGTACCTTCCCATATATATGTATGGAGTGGAGTTGGAAACTGAAAAGAAACTTTGTGTTCCCAACAAGCTAGTTGAAGGACTGGCTTTCACACACACTTATCTCTCAAAACTGAGCATGTGGAGAGACGTTCGTTCATCTAGCACAAAGGGAACGGGTTGCAGGAGAAACTTTTACTCTGGTTTCTCAGTCTGTTTCCTAGTGCCGGTTTGAAGTTCCTGCAGTTTTCACTGTAAAACCGAGTTGGAGCTAGTACCTTCCCATATATATGTATGGAGTGGAGTTGGAAACTGAAAAGAAACTTTGTGTTCCCAACAAGCTAGTTGAAGGACGGCTTTCACACACACTTATCTCTCAAAACTGAGCATGTGGAGAGACGTTCGTTCATCTAGCACAAAGGGAACGGGTTGCAGGAGAAACTTTTACTCTGCTTTCTCAGTCTGTTTCCTAGTGCCGGTTTGAAGTTCCTGCAGTTTTCACTGTAAAACCGAGTTGGAGCTAGTACCTTCCCATATATATGTAATGGAGTGGAGTTGGAAACTGAAAAGAAACTTTGTGTTCCCAACAAGCTAGTTGAAGGACGGCTTTCACACACACTTATCTCTCAAAACTGAGCATGTGGAGAGACGTTCGTTCATCTAGCACAAAGGGAACGGGTTGCAGGAGAAACTTTTACTCTGGTTTCTCAGTCTGTTTCCTAGTGCCGGTTTGAAGTTCCTGCAGTTTTCACTGTAAAACCGAGTTGGAGCTAGTACCTTCCCATATATATGTATGGAGTGGAGTTGGAAACTGAAAAGAAACTTTGTGTTCCCAACAAGCTAGTTGAAGGACGGCTTTCACACACACTTATCTCTCAGAACTGAGCATGTGGAGAGACGTTCGTTCATCTAGCACAAAGGGAACGGGTTGCAGGAGAAACTTTTACTCTGGTTTCTCAGTCTGTTTCCTAGTGCCAGTTTGAAGTTCCTGCAGTTTTCACTGTAAAACCGAGTTGGAGCTAGTACCTTCCCATATATATGTAAGGAGTGGAGTTGGAAACTGAAAAGAAACTTTGTGTTCCCAACAAGCTAGTTGAAGGACGGCTTTCACACACACTTATCTCTCAAAACTGAGCATGTGGAGAGACGTTCGTTCATCTAGCACAAAGGGAACGGGTTGCAGGAGAAACTTTTACTCTGGTTTCTCAGTCTGTTTCCTAGTGCCGGTTTGAAGTTCCTGCAGTTTTCACTGTAAAACCGAGTTGGAGCTAGTACCTTCCCATATATATGTATGGAGTGGAGTTGGAAACTGAATAGAAACTTTGTGTTCCCAACAAGCTAGTTGATGGACGGCTTTCACACACACTTATCTCTCAAAACTGAGCATGTGGAGAGACGTTCGTTCATCTAGCACAAAGGGAACGGGTTGCAGGAGAAACTTTTACTCTGGTTTCTCAGTCTGTTTCCTAGTGCCAGTTTGAAGTTCCTGCAGTTTTCACTGTAAAACCGAGTTGGAGCTAGTACCTTCCCATATATATGTAAGGAGTGGAGTTGGAAACTGAAAAGAAACTTTGTGTTCCCAACAAGCTAGTTGAAGGACGGCTTTCACACACACTTATCTCTCAAAACTGAGCATGTGGAGAGACGTTCGTTCATCTAGCACAAAGGGAACGGGTTGCAGGAGAAACTTTTACTCTGGTTTCTCAGTCTGTTTCCTAGTGCCGGTTTGAAGTTCCTGCAGTTTTCACTGTAAAACCGAGTTGGAGCTAGTACCTTCCCATATATATGTATGGAGTGGAGTTGGAAACTGAAAAGAAACTTTGTGTTCCCAACAAGCTAGTTGAAGGACGGCTTTCACACACACTTATCTCTCAGAGCTGAGCATGTGGAGAGACGTTCGTTCATCTAGCAGAAGAGGGAACGGGTTGCAGGAGAAACTTTTACTCTGGTTTCTCAGTCTGTTTCCTAGTGCCAGTTTGAAGTTCCTGCAGTTTTCACTGTAAAACCGAGTTGGAGCTAGTACCTTCCCATATATATGTAAGGAGTGGAGTTGGAAACTGAAAAGAAACTTTGTGTTCCCAACAAGCTAGTTGAAGGACTGGCTTTCACACACACTTATCTCTCAAAACTGAGCATGTGGAGAGACGTTCGTTCATCTAGCACAAAGGGAACGGGTTGCAGGAGAAACTTTTACTCTGGTTTCTCAGTCTGTTTCCTAGTGCCGGTTTGAAGTTCCTGCAGTTTTCACTGTAAACCCGAGTTGGAGCTAGTACCTTCCCATATATATGTATGGAGTGGAGTTGGAAACTGAAAAGAAACTTTGTGTTCCCAACAAGCTAGTTGAAGGACGGCTTTCACACACACTTATCTCTCAGAACTGAGCATGTGGAGAGACGTTCGTTCATCTAGCACAAAGGGAACGGGTTGCAGGAGAAACTTTTACTCTGGTTTCTCAGTCTGTTTCCTAGTGCCGGTTTGAAGTTCCTGCAGTTTTCACTGTAAAACCGAGTTGGAGCTAGTACCTTCCCATATATATGTATGGAGTGGAGTTGGAAACTGAAAAGAAACTTTGTGTTCCCAACAAGCTAGTTGAAGGACGGCTTTCACACACACTTATCTCTCAAAACTGAGCATGTGGAGAGACGTTCGTTCATCTAGCACAAAGGGAACGGGTTGCAGGAGAAACTTTTACTCTGGTTTCTCAGTCTGTTTCCTAGTGCCGGTTTGAAGTTCCTGCAGTTTTCACTCTAAACCCGAGTTGGAGCTAGTACCTTCCCATATATATGTATGGAGTGGAGTTGGAAACTGAAAAGAAACTTTGTGTTCCCAACAAGCTAGTTGAAGGACGGCTTTCACACACACTTATCTCTCAAAACTGAGCATGTGGAGAGACGTTCGTTCATCTAGCACAAAGGGAACGGGTTGCAGGAGAAACTTTTACTCTGGAATCTCAGTCTGTTTCCTAGTGCCGGTTTGAAGTTCCTGCAGTTTTCACTGTAAACCAGAGTTGGAGCTAGTACCTTCCCATATATATGTATGGAGTGGAGTTGGAAACTGAAAAGAAACTTTGTGTTCCCAACAAGCTAGTTGAAGGATGGCTTTCACACACACTTATCTCTCAAAACTGAGCATGTGGAGAGACAGTTCGTTCATCTAGCACAAAGGGAACGGGTTGCAGGAGAAACTTTTACTCTGGTTTCTCAGTCTGTTTCCTAGTGCCGGTTTGAAGTTCCTGCAGTTTTCACTGTAAAACCGAGTTGGAGCTAGTACCTTCCCATATATATGTATGGAGTGGAGTTGGAAACTGAAAAGAAACTTTGTGTTCCCAACAAGCTAGTTGAAGGACGGCTTTCACACACACATATCTCTCAAGACTGAGCATGTGGAGAGACGTTCGTTCATCTAGCACAAAGGGAACGGGTTGCAGGAGAAACTTTTACTCTGGTTTCTCAGTCTGTTTCCTAGTGCCAGTTTGAAGTTCCTGCAGTTTTCACTGTAAAACCGAGTTGGAGCTAGTACCTTCCCATATATATGTAAGGAGTGGAGTTGGAAACTGAAAAGAAACTTTGTGTTCCCAACAAGCTAGTTGAAGGACGGCTTTCACACACACTTATCTCTCAAAACTGAGCATGTGGAGAGACGTTCGTTCATCTAGCACAAAGGGAACGGGTTGCAGGAGAAACTTTTACTCTGGTTTCTCAGTCTGTTTCCTAGTGCCGGTTTGAAGTTCCTGCAGTTTTCACTGTAAACCAGAGTTGGAGCTAGTACCTTCCCATATATATGTATGGAGTGGAGTTGGAAACTGAAAAGAACTTTGTGTTCCCAACAAGCTAGTTGAAGGACGGCTTTCACACACACTTATCTCTCAAAACTGAGCATGTGGAGAGACGTTCGTTCATCTAGCACAAAGGGAACGGGTTGCAGGAGAAACTTTTACTCTGCATTCTCAGTCTGTTTCCTAGTGCCGGTTTAGAAGTTCCTGCAGTTTTCACTGTAAACCCGAGTT
Organism: Camelus ferus; assembly: GCF_009834535.1. Classification (NCBI taxonomy): domain Eukaryota; kingdom Metazoa; phylum Chordata; class Mammalia; order Artiodactyla; family Camelidae; genus Camelus; species Camelus ferus. The sequence continues at coordinate 21,486 of NW_022587825.1, read as the reverse complement.
GGAGCTAGTACCTTCCCATATATATGTATGGAGTGGAGTTGGAAACTGAAAAGAAACTTTGTGTTCCCAACAAGCTAGTTGAAGGACGGCTTTCACACACACTTATCTCTCAATGCTGAGCATGTGGAGAGACGTTCGTTCATCTAGCACAAAGGGAACTGGTTGCAGGGAGAAACTTTTACTCTGGTTTCTCAGTCTGTTTCCTAGTGCCGGTTTGAAGTTCCTGCAGTTTTCACTGTAAACCAGAGTTGGAGCTAGTACCTTCCCATATATATGTATGGAGTGGAGTTGGAAACTGAAAAGAAACTTTGTGTTCCCAACAAGCTAGTTGAAGAATGGCTTTCCACACACACTTATCTCTCAAAACTGAGCATGTGGAGACACATTCGTTCATCTAGCACAAAGGGAACGGGTTGCAGGAGAAACTTTTACTCTGGTTTCTCAGTCTGTTTCCTAGTGCCGGTTTGAAGTTCCTGCAGTTTTCACTGTAAAACCGAGTTGGAGCTAGTACCTTCCCATATATATGTATGGAGTGGAGTTGGAAACTGAAAAGAAACTTTGTGTTCCCAACAAGCTAGTTGAAGGACGGCTTTCACACACACTTATCTCTCAAAACTGAGCATGTGGAGAGACGTTCGTTCATCTAGCACAAAGGGAACGGGTTGCAGGAGAAACTTTTACTCTGCTTTCTCAGTCTGTTTCCTAGTGCGGGTTGAAGTTCCTGCAGTTTTCACTGTAAAACCGAGTTGGAGCTAGTACCTTCCCATATATATGTAAGGAGTGGAGTTGGAAACTGAAAAGAAACTTTGTGTTCCCAACAAGCTAGTTGAAGGACGGCTTTCACACACACTTATCTCTCAAAACTGAGCATGTGGAGAGACGTTCGTTCATCTAGCACAAAGGGAACGGGTTGCAGGAGAAACTTTTACTCTGCTTTCTCAGTCTGTTTCCTAGTGCCAGTTTGAAGTTCCTGCAGTTTTCACTGTAAAACCGAGTTGGAGCTAGTACCTTCCCATATATATGTATGGAGTGGAGTTGGAAACTGAAAAGAAACTTTGTGTTCCCAACAAGCTAGTTGAAGGACGGCTTTCACACACACTTATCTCTCAGAGCTGAGCATGTGGAGAGACGTTCGTTCATCTAGCACAAAGGGAACGGGTTGCAGGAGAAACTTTTACTCTGGTTTCTCAGTCTGTTTCCTAGTGCCGGTTTGAAGTTCCTGCAGTTTTCACTGTAAAAGCGAGTTGGAGCTAGTACCTTCCCATATATATGTATGGAGTGGAGTTGGAAACTGAATAGAAACTTTGTGTTCCCAACAAGCTAGTTGAAGGACGGCTTTCACACACACTTATCTCTCAAAACTGAGCATGTGGAGAGACGTTCGTTCATCTAGCACAAAGGGAACGGTTTGCAGGAGAAACTTTTACTCTGGATTCTCAGTCTGTTTCCTAGTGCCGGTTTGAAGTTCCTGCAGTTTTCACTGTAAACCAGATTTGGAGCTAGTACCTTCCCATATATATGTATGGAGTGGAGTTGGAAACTGAAAAGAAACTTTGTGTTCCCAACAAGCTAGTTGAAGGACTGGCTTTCACACACACTTATCTCTCAAAACTGAGCATGTGGAGAGACGTTCGTTCATCTAGCACAAAGGGAACGGGTTGCAGGAGAAACTTTTACTCTGGTTTCTCAGTCTGTTTCCTAGTGCCGGTTTGAAGTTCCTGCAGTTTTCACTGTAAAACCGAGTTGGAGCTAGTACCTTCCCATATATATGTAATGGAGTGGAGTTGGAAACTGAAAAGAAACTTTGTGTTCCCAACAAGCTAGTTGAAGGACGGCTTTCACACACACTATCTCTCAAAACTGAGCATGTGGAGAGACGTTCGTTCATCTAGCACAAAGGGAACGGGTTGCAGGAGAAACTTTTACTCTGCTTTCTCAGTCTGTTTCCTAGTGCCGGTTTGAAGTTCCTGCAGTTTCACTGTAAAACCGAGTTGGAGCTAGTACCTTCCCATATATATGTAATGGAGTGGAGTTGGAAACTGAAAAGAAACTTTGTGTTCCCAACAAGCTAGTTGAAGGACGGCTTTCACACACACTTATCTCTCAAAACTGAGCATGTGGAGAGACGTTCGTTCATCTAGCACAAAGGGAACGGGTTGCAGGAGAAACTTTTACTCTGGTTTCTCAGTCTGTTTCCTAGTGCCGGTTAGAAGTTCCTGCAGTTTTCACTGTAAAACCGAGTTGGAGCTAGTACCTTCCCATATATATGTATGGAGTGGAGTTGGAAACTGAAAAGAAACTTTGTGTTCCCAACAAGCTAGTTGAAGTACGGCTTTCACACACACATAATCTCTCAGAGCTGAGCATGTGGAGAGACGTTCGTTCATCTAGCAGAGAGGGAACGGGTTGCAGGAGAAACTTTTACTCTGGTTTCTCAGTCTGTTTCCTAGTGCCGGTTTGAAGTTCCTGCAGTTTTCACTGTAAAACCGAGTTGGAGCTAGTACCTTCCCATATATATGTATGGAGTTGAGTTGGAAACTGAATAGAAACTTTGTGTTCCCAACAAGCTAGTTGAATGGACGGCTTTCACACACACTTATCTCTCAAAACTGAGCATGTGGAGAGACGTTCGTTCATCTAGCACAAAGGGAAAGGTTTGCAGGAGAAACTTTTACTCTGGAATCTCAGTCTGTTTCCTAGTGCCGGTTTGAAGTTCCTGCAGTTTTCACTGTAAACCAGAGTTGGAGCTAGTACCTTCCCATATATATGTATGGAGTGGAGTTGGAAACTGAAAAGAAACTTTGTGTTCCCAACAAGCTAGTTGAAGGACGGCTTTCACACACACTTATCTCTCAAAACTGAGCATGTGGAGAGACGTTCGTTCATCTAGCACAAAGGGAACGGGTTGCAGGAGAAACTTTTACTCTGGTTTCTCAGTCTGTTTCCTAGTGCCGGTTTGAAGTTCCTGCAGTTTTCACTGTAAAACCGAGTTGGAGCTAGTACCTTCCCATATATATGTATGGAGTGGAGTTGGAAACTGAAAAGAAACTTTGTGTTCCCAACAAGCTAGTTGAAGGACGGCTTTCACACACACTTATCTCTCAAAACTGAGCATGTGGAGAGACGTTCGTTCATCTAGCACAAAGGGAACGGGTTGCAGGAGAAACTTTTACTCTGCTTTCTCAGTCTGTTTCCTAGTGCCGGTTTGAAGTTCCTGCAGTTTCACTGTAAAACCGAGTTGGAGCTAGTACCTTCCCATATATATGTAAGGAGTGGAGTTGGAAACTGAAAAGAAACTTTGTGTTCCCAACAAGCTAGTTGAAGGACGGCTTTCACACACACTTATCTCTCAAAACTGAGCATGTGGAGAGACGTTCGTTCATCTCGCACAAAGGGAACGGGTTGCAGGAGAAACTTTTACTCTGGTTTCTCAGTCTGTTTCCTAGTGCCGGTTAGAAGTTCCTGCAGTTTTCACTGTAAAACCGAGTTGGAGCTAGTACCTTCCCATATATATGTATGGAGTGGAGTTGGAAACTGAAAAGAAACTTTGTGTTCCCAACAAGCTAGTTGAAGTACGGCTTTCACACACACTTATCTCTCAGAGCTGAGCATGTGGAGAGACGTTCGTTCATCTAGCACAAGAGGGAACGGGTTGCAGGAGAAACTTTTACTCTGGTTTCTCAGTCTGTTTCCTAGTGCCAGTTTGAAGTTCCTGCAGTTTTCACTGTAAAACCGAGTTGGAGCTAGTACCTTCCCATATATATGTAAGGAGTGGAGTTGGAAACTGAAAAGAAACTTTGTGTTCCCAACAAGCTAGTTGAAGGACTGGCTTTCACACACACTTATCTCTCAAAACTGAGCATGTGGAGAGACGTTCGTTCATCTAGCACAAAGGGAACGGGTTGCAGGAGAAACTTTTACTCTGGTTTCTCAGTCTGTTTCCTAGTGCCGGTTTGAAGTTCCTGCAGTTTCACTGTAAAACCGAGTTGGAGCTAGTTACCTTCCCATATATATGTATGGAGTGGAGTTGGAAACTGAAAAGAAACTTTGTGTTCCCAACAAGCTAGTTGAAGGACGGCTTTCACACACACTTATCTCTCAAAGCTGAGCATGTGGAGAGACGTTCGTTCATCTAGCACAAAGGGAACGGGTTGCAGGAGAAACTTTTACTCTGGTTTCTCAGTCTGTTTCCTAGTGCCGGTTTGAAGTTCCTGCAGTTTTCACTGTAAAACCGAGTTGGAGCTAGTACCTTCCCATATATATGTATGGAGTGGAGTTGGAAACTGAATAGAAACTTTGTGTTCCCAACAAGCTAGTTGAATGGACGGCTTTCACACACACTTATCTCTCAAAACTGAGCATGTGGAGAGACGTTCGTTCATCTAGCACAAAGGGAACGGGTTGCAGGAGAAACTTTTACTCTGGCATTCTCAGTCTGTTTCCTAGTGCCGGTTTGAAGTTCCTGCAGATTTCACTGTAAAACCGAGATGGAGCTAGTACCTTCCCATATATATGTATCGGAGTGGAGTTGGAAACTGAAAAGAAACTTTGTGTTCCCAACAAGCTAGTTGAAGGACGGCTTTCACACACACTTATCTCTCAAAACTGAGCATGTGGAGAGACGTTCGTTCATCTAGCACAAAGGGAACGGGTTGCAGGAGAAACTTTTACTCTGGAATCTCAGTCTGTTTCCTAGTGCCGGTTTGAAGTTCCTGCAGTTTTCACTGTAAACCAGAGTTGGAGCTAGTACCTTCCCATATATATGTATGGAGTGGAGTTGGAAACTGAAAAGAAACTTTGTGTTCCCAACAAGCTAGTTGAAGAATGGCTTTCACACACACTTATCTCTCAAAACTGAGCATGTGGAGAGACATTCGTTCATCTAGCACAAAGGGAACGGGTTGCAGGAGAAACTTTTACTCTGGTTTCTCAGTCTGTTTCCTAGTGCCGGTTTGAAGTTCCTGCAGTTTTCACTGTAAAACCGAGTTGGAGCTAGTACCTTCCCATATATATGTATGGAGTGGAGTTGGAAACTGAAAAGAAACTTTGTGTTCCCAACAAGCTAGTTGAAGGACGGCTTTCACACACACATATCTCTCAGAACTGAGCATGTGGAGAGACGTTCGTTCATCTAGCACAAAGGGAACGGGTTGCAGGAGAAACTTTTACTCTGGTTTCTCAGTCTGTTTCCTAGTGCCGGTTTGAAGTTCCTGCAGTTTTCACTGTAAAACCGAGTTGGAGCTAGTACCTTCCCATATATATGTAAGGAGTGGAGTTGGAAACTGAATAGAAACTTTGTGTTCCCAACAAGCTAGTTGAAGGACGGCTTTCACACACACTTATCTCTCAGAACTGAGCATGTGGAGAGAAGTTCGTTCATCTAGCACAAAGGGAACGGGTTGCAGGAGAAACTTTTACTCTGGTTTCTCAGTCTGTTTCCTAGTGCCGGTTTGAAGTTCCTGCAGTTTTCACTGTAAAACCGATGTTGGAGCTAGTACCTTCCCATATATATGTAAGGAGTGGAGTTGGAAACTGAAAAGAAACTTTGTGTTCCCAACAAGCTAGTTGAAGGACGGCTTTCACACACACTTATCTCTCAAAACTGAGCATGTGGAGAGAAGTTCGTTCATCTAGCACAAAGGGAACGGGTTGCAGGAGAAACTTTTACTCTGGTTTCTCAGTCTGTTTCCTAGTGCGGGTTTGAAGTTCCTGCAGGTTTCACTGTAAAACCGAGTTGGAGCTAGTACCTTCCCATATATATGTATGGAGTGGAGTTGGAAACTGAAAAGAAACTTTGTGTTCCCAACAAGCTAGTTGAAGGACGGCTTTCACACACACTTATCTCTCAAACTGAGCATGTGGAGAGACGTTCGTTCATCTAGCACAAAGGGAACGGGTTGCAGGAGAAACTTTTACTCTGGTTTCTCAGTCTGTTTCCTAGTGCCGGTTTGAAGTTCCTGCAGTTTTCACTGTAAAACCGAGTTGGAGCTAGTACCTTCCCATATATATGTATGGAGTGGAGTTGGAAACTGAAAAGAAACTTTGTGTTCCCAACAAGCTAGTTGAAGGACGGCTTTCACACACACTTATCTCTCAGAGCTGAGCATGTGGAGAGACGTTCGTTCATCTAGCACAAAGGGAACGGGTTGCAGGAGAAACTTTTACTCTGGTTTCTCAGTCTGTTTCCTAGTGCCGGTTTGAAGTTCCTGCAGTTTTCACTGTAAAACCGAGTTGGAGCTAGTACCTTCCCATATATATGTATGGAGTGGAGTTGGAAACTGAAAAGAAACTTTGTGTTCCCAACAAGCTAGTTGAAGGACGGCTTTCACACACACTTATCTCTCAAAACTGAGCATGTGGAGAGACGTTCGTTCATCTAGCACAAAGGGAACGGGTTGCAGGAGAAACTTTTACTCTGGTTTCTCAGTCTGTTTCCTAGTGCCAGGTTTGAAGTTCCTGCAGTTTTCACTGTAAAACCGAGTTGGAGCTAGTACCTTCCCATATATATGTAATGGAGTGGAGTTGGAAACTGAAAAGAAACTTTGTGTTCCCAACAAGCTAGTTGAAGGACGGCTTTCACACACACTTATCTCTCAAAACTGAGCATGTGGAGAGAAGTTCGTTCATCTAGCACAAAGGGAACGGGTTGCAGGAGAAACTTTTACTCTGGTTTCTCAGTCTGTTTCCTAGTGCCGGTTTGAAGTTCCTGCAGTTTTCACTGTAAAACCGAGTTGGAGCTAGTACCTTCCCATATATATGTATGGAGTGGAGTTGGAAACTGAAAAGAAACTTTGTGTTCCCAACAAGCTAGTTGAAGGACGGCTTTCACACACACTTATCTCTCAAAACTGAGCATGTGGAGAGACGTTCGTTCATCTAGCACAAAGGGAACGGGTTGCAGGAGAAACTTTTACTCTGCTTTCTCAGTCTGTTTCCTAGTGCCGGTTTGAAGTTCCTGCAGTTTTCACTGTAAAACCGAGTTGGAGCTAGTACCTTCCCATATATATGTATGGAGTTGAGTTGGAAACTGAATAGAAACTTTGTGTTCCCAACAAGCTAGTTGATGGACGGCTTTAACACACACTTATCTCTCAAAACTGAGCATATGGAGAGAAGTTCGTTCATCTAGCACAAAGGGAACGGGTTACAGGGGAAACTTTTACACTGGTTTCTCAGTCTGTTTCCTAGTGACAGTTTGAATTTCCTGCAGTTTTCACTGTAAAACCGTGTTGGAGCTAGAACCTTCCCATATATATGTAAGGAGTGGATTTGGAAAATTAAAAGAAACTTTGTGTTCCCAACAAGCTAGTTGAAGGACGGCTTTCACACACACTTATATCTCCAAACTGAGCATTGGGGAAAAGTTCGTTCATCTAGCACAAAGGGAACGGGTTGCAGGAGAAACTATTACTCTGGTTTCTCAGTCTGTTTCCTAGTGCCGGTTTGAAGTTCCTGCAGTTTTCACTGTAAAACCGAGTTGGAGCTAGTACCTTCCCATATATATGTATGGAGTGGAGTTGGAAACTGAAAAGAAACTTTGTGTTCCCAACAAGCTAGTTGAAGGACGGCTTTCACACACACTTATCTCTCAAACTGAGCATGTGGAGAGACGTTCGTTCATCTAGCACAAAGGGAACGGGTTGCAGGAGAAACTTTTACTCTGCTTTCTCAGTCTGTTTCCTAGTGCCGGTTTGAAGTTCCTGCAGTTTTCACTGTAAAACCGAGTTGGAGCTAGTACCTTCCCATATATATGTAAGGAGTGGAGTTGGAAACTGAAAAGAAACTTTGTGTTCCCAACAAGCTAGTTGAAGGACGGCTTTCACACACACTTATCTCTCAGAGCTGAGCATGTGGAGAGACGTTCGTTCATCTAGCACAAAGGGAACGGGTTGCAGGAGAAACTTTTACTCTGGTTTCTCAGTCTGTTTCCTAGTGCCGGTTTGAAGTTCCTGCAGTTTTCACTGTAAAACCGAGTTGGAGCTAGTACCTTCCCATATATGTATGGAGTGGAGTTGGAAACTGAAAAGAAACTTTGTGTTCCCAACAAGCTAGTTGAAGGACGGCTTTCACACACACTTATCTCTCAGAAGCTGAGCATGTGGAGAGAAGTTCGTTCATCTAGCACAAAGGGAACGGGTTGCAGGAGAAACTTTTACTCTGGTTTCTCAGTCTGTTTCCTAGTGCCAGTTTGAAGTTCCTGCAGTTTTCACTGTAAAACCGAGTTGGAGCTAGTACCTTCCCATATATATGTATGGAGTGGAGTTGGAAACTGAAAAGAAACTTTGTGTTCCCAACAAGCTAGTTGAAGGACGGCTTTCACACACACTTATCTCTCAAACTGAGCATGTGGAGAGACGTTCGTTCATCTAGCACAAAGGGAACGGGTTGCAGGAGAAACTTTTACTCTGGTTTCTCAGTCTGTTTCCTAGTGCCAATTTTGAAGTTCCTGCAGTTTTCACTGTAAAACCGAGTTGGAGCTAGTACCTTCCCATATATATGTAAGGAGTGGAGTTGGAAACTGAAAAGAAACTTTGTGTTCCCAACAAGCTAGTTGAAGGACGGCTTTCACACACACTTATCTCTCAAAACTGAGCATGTGGAGAGACGTTCGTTCATCTAGCACAAAGGGAACGGGTTGCAGGAGAAACTTTTACTCTGCTTTCTCAGTCTGTTTCCTAGTGCCGGTTTGAAGTTCCTGCAGTTTTCACTGTAAAACCGAGTTGGAGCTAGTACCTTCCCATATATATGTATGGAGTGGAGTTGGAAACTGAATAGAAACTTTGTGTTCCCAACAAGCTAGTTGAAGGACGGCTTTCACACACACTTATCTCTCAAAACTGAGCATGTGGAGAGAAGTTCGTTCATCTAGCACAAAGGGAACGGGTTGCAGGAGAAACTTTTACTCTGGTTCTCAGTCTGTTTCCTAGTGCCGGTTTGAAGTTCCTGCAGTTTTCACTGTAAAACCGAGTTGGAGCTAGTACCTTCCCATATATATGTATGGAGTGGAGTTGGAAACTGAAAGAAACTTTGTGTTCCCAACAAGCTAGTTGAATGGACGGCTTTCACACACACTTATCTCTCAAACTTGAGCATGTGGAGAGACGTTCGTTCATCTAGCAAAAAGGGAACGGGTTGCAGGAGAAACTTTTACTCTGGTTTCTCAGTCTGTTTCCTAGTGCCAGTTTGAAGTTCCTGCAGTTTTCACTGTAAAACCGATGTTGGAGCTAGTACCTTCCCATATATATGTAAGGAGTGGAGTTGGAAACTGAAAAGAAACTTTGTGTTCCCAACAAGCTAGTTGAAGGACGGCTTTCACACACACTTATCTCTCAAACTGAGCATGTGGAGAGAAGTTCAGTTCATCTAGCACAAAGGGAACGGGTTGCAGGAGAAACTTTTACTCTGGTTTCTCAGTCTGTTTCCTAGTGCGGGTTTGAAGTTCCTGCAGGTTTCACTGTAAAACCGAGTTGGAGCTAGTACCTTCCCATATATATGTATGGAGTGGAGTTGGAAACTGAAAAGAAACTTTGTGTTCCCAACAAGCTAGTTGAAGGACGGCTTTCACACACACTTATCTCTCAAACCTGAGCATGTGGAGAGACGTTCGTTCATCTAGCACAAAGGGAACGGGTTGCAGGAGAAACTTTTACTCTGGCTTTCTCAGTCTGTTTCCTAGTGCCGGTTTGAAGTTCCTGCAGTTTTCACTGTAAAACCGAGTTGGAGCTAGTTCCTTCCCATATATATGTATGGAGTGGAGTTGGAAATTGAAAAGAAACTTTTGTTCCCAACAAGCTAGTTGAAGGACGGCTTCCACACACAGTTTTCTCTCAAAACTGAGCATGTGGAGAGACGTTCGTTCATCTAGCACAAAGGGAACGGGTTGCAGGAGAAACTTTTACTCTGCTTTCTCAGTCTGTTTCCTAGTGCCGGTTTGAAGTTCCTGCAGTTTTCACTGTAAAACCGAGTTGGAGCTAGTACCTTCCCATATATATGTAAGGAGTGGAGTTGGAAATTGAAAAGAAACTTTGTGTTCCCAACAAGCTAGTTGAAGGACGGCTTTCACACACACTTATCTCTCAAAACTGAGCATGTGGAGAGACGTTCGTTCATCTAGCACAAAGGGAACGGGTTGCAGGAGAAACTTTTACTCTGGTTTCTCAGTCTGTTTCCTAGTGCCGTTTATAAGTTCCTGCAGTTTTCACTCTAAACCCGAGTTGGAGCTAGTACCTTCCCATATATATGTATGGTGTGGAGTTGGAACCTGAAAAGAAACTTTGTGTTCCCAACAAGCTAGTTGAAGGACGGCTTTCACACACACATATCTCTCAAAACTGAGCATGTGGAAAGACGTTCGTTCATCTAGCACAAAGGGAACGGGTTGCAGGAGAAACTTTTCCTCTGGAATCTCAGTCTGTTTCCTAGTGCCGGTTAGAAGTTCCTGCATTTTTCACTGTAAAATCGAGTTGGAGCTAGTACCTTCCCATATATATATATGGAGTTGGGTTGGAAACTTAATAGAACCTTTGTGTTCCCAACAAGCTAGTTGATGGACGGCTTTCACACACACTTATCTCTCAAAATTGAGCATGTGGAGAGACGTTCTTTCATCTAACAAAAAAGGGAAAGGTTTGCAGGAGAAACATTTACTCTGGTTTCTCATTCTGTTTCATAGTGCGGGTTTGAAGTTCCTGCAGGTTTCACTGTAAAACCGAGTTGGAGCTTGTACCTTCCCATATATATGTATGGAGTGGAGTTAGAAACTGAAAAGAAACTTTGTGTTCCCAACAAGCTAGTTGAAGGACGACTTTCACACACACTTATCTCTCAAACCTGAGCATGTGGAGAGACGTTCTTTCATCTAGCACAAAGGGAACGGGTTGCAGGAGAAACTTTTACTCTGCTTTCTCAGTCTGTTTCCTAGTGCCGGTTTGAAGTTCCTGCAGTTTTCACTGTAAAACCGAGTTGGAGCTAGTACCTTCCCATATATATGTATGGAGTGGAGTTGGAAACTGAATAGAAACTTTGTGTTCCCAACAAGCTAGTTGAAGGACGGCTTTCACACACACTTATCTCTCAAAACTGAGCATGTGGAGAGAAGTTCGTTCATCTAGCACAAAGGGAACGGGTTGCAGGAGAAACTTTTACTCTGGTTTCTCAGTCTGTTTCCTAGTGCCGGTTTGAAGTTCCTGCAGTTTTCACTGTAAAACCGAGTTGGAGCTAGTACCTTCCCATATATATGTATGGAGTGGAGTTGGAAACTGAAAAGAAACTTTGTGTTCCCAACAAGCTAGTTGAAGGACGGCTTTCACACACACTTATCTCTCAAAACTGAGCATGTGGAGAGACGTTCGTTCATCTAGCACAAAGGGAACGGGTTGCAGGAGAAACTTTTACTCTGGTTTCTCAGTCTGTTTCCTAGTGCCAGGTTTGAAGTTCCTGCAGTTTTCACTGTAAAACCGAGTTGGAGCTAGTACCTTCCCATATATATGTAAGGAGTGGAGTTGGAAACTGAAAAGAAACTTTGTGTTCCCAACAAGCTAGTTGAAGGACGGCTTTCACACACACTTATCTCTCAAAACTGAGCATGTGGAGAGACGTTCGTTCATCTAGCACAAAGGGAACGGGTTGCAGGAGAAACTTTTACTCTGGTTTCTCAGTCTGTTTCCTAGTGCCGGTTTGAAGTTCCTGCAGTTTTCACTGTAAAACCGAGTTGGAGCTAGTACCTTCCCATATATATGTATGGAGTGGAGTTGGAAACTGAAAAGAAACTTTGTGTTCCCAACAAGCTAGTTGAAGGACGGCTTTCACACACACTTATCTCTCAAACTGAGCATGTGGAGAGACGTTCGTTCATCTAGCACAAAGGGAACGGGTTGCAGGAGAAACTTTTACTCTGCTTTCTCAGTCTGTTTCCTAGTGCCGGTTTGAAGTTCCTGCAGTTTTCACTGTAAAACCGAGTTGGAGCTAGTACCTTCCCATATATATGTATGGAGTGGAGTTGGAAACTGAAAAGAAACTTTGTGTTCCCAACAAGCTAGTTGAAGGACGGCTTTCACACACACTTATCTCTCAAAACTGAGCATGTGGAGAGACGTTCGTTCATCTAGCACAAAGGGAACGGGTTGCAGGAGAAACTTTTACTCTGGTTTCTCAGTCTGTTTCCTAGTGCCGGTTTGAAGTTCCTGCAGTTTTCACTGTAAAACCGAGTTGGAGCTAGTACCTTCCCATATATATGTATGGAGTGGAGTTGGAAACTGAAAAGAAACTTTGTGTTCCCAACAAGCTAGTTGAAGGACGGCTTTCACACACACTTATCTCTCAAAACTGAGCATGTGGAGAGACGTTCGTTCATCTAGCACAAAGGGAACGGGTTGCAGGAGAAACTTTTACTCTGGTTTCTCAGTCTGTTTCCTAGTGCCGGTTTGAAGTTCCTGCAGTTTTCACTGTAAAACCGAGTTGGAGCTAGTACCTTCCCATATATATGTATGGAGTGGAGTTGGAAACTGAAAAGAAACTTTGTGTTCCCAACAAGCTAGTTGAAGGACGGCTTTCACACACACTTATCTCTCAAACTGAGCATGTGGAGAGACGTTCGTTCATCTAGCACAAAGGGAACGGGTTGCAGGAGAAACTTTTACTCTGGTTTCTCAGTCTGTTTCCTAGTGCCGGTTTGAAGTTCCTGCAGTTTTCACTGTAAAACCGAGTTGGAGCTAGTACCTTCCCATATATATGTATGGAGTGGAGTTGGAAACTGAAAAGAAACTTTGTGTTCCCAACAAGCTAGTTGAATGGACGGCTTTCACACACACTTATCTCTCAAAACTGAGCATGTGGAGAGACGTTCGTTCATCTAGCACAAAGGGAACGGGTTGCAGGAGAAACTTTTACTCTGGTTTCTCAGTCTGTTTCCTAGTGCCAGTTTGAAGTTCCTGCAGTTTTCACTGTAAAACCGAGTTGGAGCTAGTACCTTCCCATATATATGTAAGGAGTGGAGTTGGAAACTGAAAAGAAACTTTGTGTTCCCAACAAGCTAGTTGAAGGACGGCTTTCACACACACTTATCTCTCAAAACTGAGCATGTGGAGAGACGTTCGTTCATCTAGCACAAAGGGAACGGGTTGCAGGAGAAACTTTTACTCTGGTTTCTCAGTCTGTTTCCTAGTGCGGGTTTGAAGTTCCTGCAGTTTTCACTGTAAAACCGAGTTGGAGCTAGTACCTTCCCATATATATGTATGGAGTGGAGTTGGAAACTGAAAAGAAACTTTGTGTTCCCAACAAGCTAGTTGAAGGACGGCTTTCACACACACTTATCTCTCAAAACTGAGCATGTGGAGAGACGTTCGTTCATCTAGCACAAAGGGAATGGGTTGCAGGAGAAACTTTTTACTCTGTTTCTCAGTCTGTTTCCTAGTGCCGGTTTGAAGTTCCTGCAGTTTTCACTGTAAAACCGAGTTGGAGCTAGTTCCTTCCCATATATATGTATGGAGTGGAGTTGGAAACTGAAAAGAAACTTTGTGTTCCCAAAAAGCTAGTTAAAGGACTGCTTCCACACACACTTATCTCTCAAAACTGAGCATGTGGAGAGACGTTCGTTCATCTAGCACAAAGGGAACGGGTTGCAGGAGAAACTTTTACTCTGCTTTCTCAGTCTGTTTCCTAGTGCCGGTTTGAAGTTCCTGCAGTTTTCACTGTAAAACCGAGTTGGAGCTAGTACCTTCCCATATATATGTATGGAGTTGAGTTGGAAACTGAATAGAAACTTTGTGTTCCCAACAAGCTAGTTGATGGACGGCTTTCACACACACTTATCTCTCAAAACTGAGCATGTGGAGAGACGTTCATTCATCTAGCAAAAAAGGGAACGGGTTGCAGGAGAAACTTTCACTCTGGTTTCTCAGTCTGTTTCCTAGTGCCAGTTTGAAGTTCCTGCAGTTTTCATTGTAAAACCGTGTTGGAGCTAGTACCTTCCCATATATATGTAAAGAGTGGATTTCGAAACTGAAAAGAAACTTTGTGTTCCCAACAAGCTAGTTGAAGGACGGCTTTCACACACACTTATATCTCCAAACTGAGCATGTGGAGAAAAGTTCATTCATCTAGCACAAAGGGAACGGGTTGCAGGAGAAACTTTTACTCTGGTTTCTCAGTCTGTTTCCTAGTGCGGGTTGAAGTTCCTGCAGGTTTCACTGTAAAACCGAGTTGGAGCTAGTACCTTCTCATATATATGTATGGAGTGGAGTTGGAAACTGAAAAGAAACTTTGTGTTCCCAACAAGCTAGTTGAAGGACGGCTTTCACACACACTTATCTCTCAAACCTGAGCATGTGGAGAGACGTTCGTTCATCTAGCACAAAGGGAACAGGTTGCAGGAGAAACTATTTCTCTGCTTTCTCAGTCTGTTTCCTAGTGCCGGTTTGAAGTTCCTGCAGTTTTCACTGTAAAACCGAGTTGGAGCTAGTTCCTTCCCATATATATGTATGGAGTGGAGTTGGAAACTGAAAAGAAACTTTTGTTCCCAACAAGCTAGTTGAAGGACGGCTTCCACACACAGTTTTCTCTCAAAACTGATCATGTGGAGAGACTTTCGTTCATCTAGCACAAAGGGAACGGGTTGCAGGAGAAACTTTTACTCTGCTTTCTCAGTCTGTTTCCTAGTGCCGGTTTGAAGTTCCTGCAGTTTTCACTGTAAAACCGAGTTGGAGCTAGTACCTTCCCATATATATGTATGGAGTTGAGTTGGAAACTGAATAGAAACTTTGTGTTCCCAACAAGATAGTTGAAGGACGGCTTTCAAACACACATATCTCTCAAAATTGAGCATGTGCAGAGACGTTCGTTCATCTAGCACAAAGGGAACAGGTTGCAGGAGAAACTTTTACTCTGCTTTCTCAGTCTGTTTCCTAGTGCCGGTTTGAAGTTCCTGCAGTATCAATGTAAAACCGAGTTGGAGCTAGTACCTTCCCATATATATGTAAGGACTGAAGTTGGAAATTTAAAAGACACTTTGTGTTCCCAACAAGCTAGTTGAAGGACGGCTTTCACACGCACTTATCTCTCAAAACTGAGCATGTGGAGAGACGTTCGTTCATCTAGCACAAAGGGAACGGGTTGCAGGGGAAACTTTTACTCTGCATTCTCAGTCTGTTTCCTAGTGCCGGTTAGAAGTTCCTGCAGTTTTCACTCTAAACCCGATTTGGAGCTAGTACCTTCCCATTTATATGTATGGAGTGGAGTTGGAAACTGAAAAGAAACTTTGTGTTCCCAGCAAGCTACTTGAAGGACGGCTTTCACACACACTTATCTCTCAAAACTGAGCATGTGGAGAGACGTTCGTTCATCTAGCACAAAGGGAACGGGTTGCAGGAGAAACTTTTACTCGGGTTTCTCATTCTGTTTCCTAGTGCTGTTTATAAGTTCCTGCAGTTTTCACTCTAAACCCGAGTTGGAGCTAGTAGCTTCCCATATATATGTATGGTGTGGAGTTGGAACCTGAAAAGAAACTTTGTGTTCCCAACAAGCTAGTTGAAGGACGGCTTCACACACACATATCTCTCAAAACTGAGCATGTGGAGAGACGTTCGTTCATCTAGCACAAAGGGAACGGGTTGCAGGAGAAACTTTTACTCTGGAATCTCAGTCTGTTTCCTAGTGCCGGTTAGAAGTTCCTGCAGTTTTCACTGTAAAACCGATTTGGAGCTAGTACTTTCACTTATATATGTATGGAGTGGATTTGGAATCTGAAAAGAAATTTTGTGTTCCCAACAAGCTAGTTGAAGGACGGATTTCACACACACTTATCTCTCAGAGCTGAGCATGTGGAGAGACGTTCTTTCATCTAGCACAAAGGGAACGGGTTGCAGGGAAACTTTTACTCTGTTTTCTCAGTCTGTTTCCTAGTGCCGGTTTGAAGTTCCTGCAGTTTTCACTGTAAAACCGAGTTGGAGCTAGTTCCTTCCCATATATATGTATGGAGTGGAGTTGGAAACTGAAAAGAAACTTTGTGTTCCCAGCAAGCTACTTGAAGGACGGCTTTCACACACACTTATCTCTCAAAACTGAGCATGTGGAGAGACGTTCGTTCATCTAGCACAAAGGGAACGGGTTGCAGGAGAAACTTTTAGCCTGCTTTCTCAGTCTGTTTACTAGTGCCGGTTTGAAATTCCTGCAGTTTTCACTGTTAAACCGAGTTGGAGCTAGTTCCTTCCCATATATATGTATGGAGTGGAGTTGGAAACTGAAAAGAAACA
Source organism: Camelus ferus (assembly GCF_009834535.1). Classification (NCBI taxonomy): domain Eukaryota; kingdom Metazoa; phylum Chordata; class Mammalia; order Artiodactyla; family Camelidae; genus Camelus; species Camelus ferus. The sequence continues at coordinate 5,239 of NW_022587825.1, read as the reverse complement.
TTGTGTTCCCAACAAGCTAGTTGAAGGACGGCTTTCACACACACTTATCTCTCAAAACTGAGCATGTGGAGAGACGTTCGTTCATCTAGCACAAAGGGAACGGGTTGCAGGGGAAACTTTTACTCTGCATTCTCAGTCTGTTTCCTAGTGCCGGTTTGAAGTTCCTGCAGTTTTCACTCTAAACCCGATTTGGAGCTAGTACCTTCCCATATATATGTATCGTGTGGAGTTGGAAACTGAAAAGAAACTTTGTGTTCCAAACAAGCTAGTTGAAGGACGGCTTTCACACACACTTATCTCTCAGTGCTGAGCATGTGGAGAGACGTTCGTTCATCTAGCACAAAGGGAACGGGTTGCAGGAGAAACTTTTACTCTGCATTCTCAGTCTGTTTCCTAGTGCCGGTTTGAAGTTCCTGCAGTTTTCACTGTAAAACCGAGTTGGAGCTAGTTCCTTCCCATATATATGTATGGAGTGGAGTTTGAAACTGAAAAGAAACTTTTGTTCCCAAAAAGCTAGTTGAAGGACGGCTTCCACACACACTTTTCTCTCAAAACTGAGCATGTGGAGAGACGTTCGTTCATCTAGCACAAAGGGAACGGGTTGCAGGAGAAACTTTAACTCTGCTTTCTCAGTCTGTTTCCTAGTGCCGGTTTGAAGCTCCCGCAGTTTTCAATGTAAAACCGAGTTGGAGCTAGTACCTTCCCATATATATGTAAGGACTGGAGTTGGAAATTGAAAAGAAACTTTGTGTTCCCAACAAGCTAGTTGAAGGACGGATTTCACACACACTTATCTCTCAGAGCTGAGCATGTGGAGAGACGTTCTTTCATCTAGCACAAAGGGAACGGGTTGCAGGAGAAACTTTTACTCGGGTTTCTCATTCTGTTTCCTAGTGCTGTTTATAAGTTCCTGCAGTTTTCACTCTAAACCCGAGTTGGAGCTAGTAGCTTCCCATATATATGTATGGTGTGGAGTTGGAACCTGAAAAGAAACTTTGTGTTCCCAACAAGCTAGTTGAAGGACGGCTTTCACACACACATATCTCTCAAAACTGAGCATGTGGAGAGACGTTCGTTCATCTAGCACAAAGGGAACGGGTTGCAGGAGAAACTTTTACTCTGGAATCTCAGTCTGTTTCCTAGTGCCGGTTAGAAGTTCCTGCAGTTTTCACTGTAAAACCGATTGGAGCTAGTACTTTCACTTATATATGTATGGAGTGGAGTTGGAATCTGAAAAGAAATTTTGTGTTCCCAACAAGCTAGTTGAAGGACGGATTTCACACACACTTATCTCTCAGAGCTGAGCATGTGGAGAGACGTTCTTTCATCTAGCACAAAAGGAACGGGTTTCAGGGAAACTTTTACTCTGTTTTCTCAGTCTGTTTCCTAGTGCCGGTTTGAAGTTCCTGCAGTTTTCACTGTAAAACCGAGTTGGAGCTATTTCCTTCCCATATATATGTATGGAGTGGAGTTGGAAACTGAAAAGAAACTTTGTGTTCCCAGCAAGCTACTTGAAGGACGGCTTTCACACACACTTATCTCTCAAAACTGAGCATGTGGAGAGACGTTCGTTCATCTAGCACAAAGGGAACGGGTTGCAGGAGAAACTTTTACCCTGCTTTCTCAGTCTGTTTACTAGTGCCGGTTTGAAGTTCCTGCAGTTTTCACTGTTAAACCGAGTTGGAGCTAGTTCCTTCCCATATATATGTATGGAGTGGAGTTGGAAACTGAAAAGAAACTTTGTGTTCCCAACAAGCTAGTTGAAGGACGGCTTTCACACACACTTATCTCTCAAAACTGAGCATGTGGAGAGACGTTCGTTCATCTAGCACAAAGGGAACGGGTTGCAGGGGAAACTTTTACTCTGCATTCTCAGTCTGTTTCCTAGTGCCGGTTAGAAGTTCCTGCAGTTTTCACTCTAAACCCGATTTGGAGCTAGTACCTTCCCATATATATGTATCGTGTGGAGTTGGAAACTGAAAAGAAACTTTGTGTTCCCAACAAGCTAGTTGAAGGAAGGCTTTCACACACACTTATCTCTCAGTGCTGAGCATGTGGAGAGACGTTCGTTCATCTAGCACAAAGGGAACGGGTTGCAGGAGAAACTTTTACTCTGCTTTCTCAGTCTGTTTCCTAGTGCCGGTTTGAAGTTCCTGCAGTTTTCACTGTAAAACCGAGTTGGAGCTAGTTCCCTCCCATATATATGTATGGAGTGGAGTTTGAAACTGAAAAGAAACTTTTGTTCCCAAAAAGCTAGTTGAAGGACGGCTTCCACACACACTTTTCTCTCAAAACTGAGCATGTGGAGAGACGTTCGTTCATCTAGCACAAAGGGAACGGGTTGCAGGAGAAACTTTAACTCTGCTTTCTCAGTCTGTTTCCTAGTGCCGGTTTGAAGCTCCCGCAGTTTTCAATGTAAAACCGAGTTGGAGCTAGTACCTTCCCATATATATGTAAGGACTGGAGTTGGAAATTGAAAAGAAACTTTGTGTTCCCAACAAGCTAGTTGAAGGACGGCTTTCACACACACTTATCTCTCAAAACTGAGCATGTGGAGAGACGTTCGTTCATCTCGCACAAAGGGAACGGGTTGCAGAAGAAACTTTTACTCGGGTTTCTCAGTCTGTTTCCTAGTGCCGTTTATAAGTTCCTGCAGTTTTCAATCTAAACCCGAGTTGGAGCTAGTACCTTCCCATATATATGTATGGTGTGGAGTTGGAACCTGAATAGAAACTTTGTGTTCCCAACAAGTTAGTTGAAGGACGGCTTTCACACACACATATCTCTCAGAGCTGAGCATGTGGAGAGACGATCGTTCATCTAGCACAAAGGGAACGGGTTGCAGGAGAAACTTTTACTCTGGTTTCTCAGTCTGTTTCCTAGTGCCGGTTAGAAGTTCCTGCAGTTTTCACTGTAAAACCGATTTGAAGCTAATACCTTTCCATATATATGTATTGATTGGAGTTGGAAACTGAAAAGAAACTTTGTGTTCCCAACAAGCTAGTTGAAGGACGGCTTTCACACACACTTATCTCTCAGTGCTGAGCATGTGGAGAGACGTTCTTTCATCTAGCACAAAGGGAACTTGTTGCAGGAGAAACTTTTACTCTTGTTTCTCAGTCTGTTTCCTAGTGCCAGTTTGAAGTTCCTGCAGTTTTCACTGTAAAACCGAGTTGGAGCTAGTACATTCCCATATATATTTAAGGAGTGGGGTTGGAAACTGAAAAGAAACTTTGTGTTCTCAACAAGCTAGTTGAAGGACGGCTTTAACACACACTTATCTCTCAGTGCTGAGCATGTGGAGAGACGTTCGTTCATCTAGCACAAAGGGAACGTGTTGCAGGAGAAACTTTTACTCTTGTTTCTCAGTCTGTTTCCTAGTGCCTGTTTGAAGTTCCTGCAGTTTTCACTGTAAAACCGAGTTGGTGCTAGTACATTCCCATATATATGTATGGATTTGAGTTGGAAACTATATAGAAAATTTGTGTTCCCAACAAGCTAGTTGAAGGACGGCTTTCACACACACTTATCTCTCAAAAATGAGCATGTGGTGAGACGTTCGTTCATCTAGCCCAAAGGAAACGGGTTGCAGGAGAAACTTTTACTCTGGTTTCTCAGTCTGTTTCCTAGTGCCAGTTTGAAGTTCCTGCAGTTTTCACTGTAAAACGGAGTTGGAGCTAGTACCTTCCAATATATATGTAAGGAGTGGAGTTGGAAACTGAAAAGAAACTTTGTGTTCCCAACAAGCTAGTTGAAGGACGGCTTCACACACAATTATCTCTCAAATCTGAGCATGTGGAGAGAAGTTAGTTCATCTCGCACAAAGGGAACGTGTTGCAGGGGAAACTTTTACTCTGGTTCTCAGTCTGTTTCCTAGTGCCGGTTTGAAGTTCCTGCAGTTTTCACTGTAAAAACGAGTTGGAGCTAGTACCTTCCCATATATATGTATGGAGTGGAGTTGGAAAGTGAAAAGAAACTTTGTGTTCCAAACAAGATAGTTGAAGGACTTCTTCACACACACTTATCTCTCAAAATTGAGCATGTGGAGAGACGTTCGTTCATCTAGCACAAAGGGAACGGGTTGCAGGAGAAACTTTTACTCCGGTTTCTCTGTCTGTTTCCTAGTGCCGGTTAGAAGTTCCTGCAGTTTTCACTGTAAAACCGATTTGAAGCTAATATATTTTCATATATATGTATGGAGTGGAGTTGGAAACTGAAAAGAAACTTTGTGTTCCCAACAAGCTAGTTGAAGGACGGCTTTCACACACACTTATCTCTCAGTGCTGAGCATGTGGAGAGACGTTCGTTCATCTAGCACAAAGGGAACGTGTTGCAGGAGAAACTTTTACTCTTGTTTCTCAGTCTGTTTCCTAGTGCCAGTTTGAAATTCCTGCAGTTTTCACTGTAAAACCGAGTTGGAGCTAGTACCTTCCCATATATATTTAAGGAGTAGCGTTGGAAACTGAAAAGAAACTTTGTGTTCCCAACAAGCTAGTTGAAGGACTGCTTTCACACACACTTATCTGTCAAAACTGAGCATGTGGAGAGAAGTTCGTTCATCTAGCACAAAGGGAACGGGTTGCAGGGGAAACTTTTACTCTGCATTATCAGTCTGTTTCCTAGTGCCGGGTTGAAGTTCCTGCAGTTTTCACTGTAAAACCGAGTTGGAGCTAGTTCCTTCCCATATATATGTATGGAGTGGATTTGGAAACTGAAAAGAAACTTTGTGTTCCCAACAAGCTAGTTGAAGGACGGCTTTCACACACACTTATCTCTCAAAACTGAGCATGTGGAGAGACGTTCGTTCATCTAGCACAAAGGGAACGGGTTGCAGGAGAAACTTTTACTCTGGTTTCTCAGTCTGTTTCCTAGTGTGGTTTGAAGTTCCTGCAGTTTCACTGTAAAACCGAGGTGGGAGCTAGTACCTTCCCATATATATGTATGGAGTGGAGTGGAAACTGAAAAGAACTTTGTGTTCCCAACAAGCTAGTTGAAGGACGGCTTTCACACACACTTATCTCTCAAACTGAGCATGTGAGAGACGTTCTTTCATCTAGCACAAAGGGAATGGGTTGCCAGGAGAAATTTTTACTCTGTTTCTCGTCTGTTTCCTACTGCCGGTTTTGAAGTTTCCTGCCAGTTTTCACTGGAAACCCGAGTTGGAGCTAAGTTCCTTCCCATATATATGTATGGGAGTGGAGTTTGGAAATGAAAAGAAACTTTTGTTCCCAAAAAGCTA